>NC_072731.1:161113693-161193559 GCF_026930045.1 Uloborus diversus | reverse complement strand
GCTTTGATCCGAATGAAGAGAAAAATATAAAATAGCTCGGAATCCTTCGCTGACTCAGCTGTGGATACAATTGTGGACAATACAAAATGTGAGATATCATTTCGAAAGTAGAACATTTTTTTTAACTACGATCTTCTCCCCCCTCCTTTTTCAAAATGGAAAACATAAAACGCATGGGCGGATTTATGGGGGGCAGAGGGGGCAATGCCCCCCAGTTTCGGGAGGAGTTTATACAGTAGCAACTTATCTTCTAAAATATTATAACAAAAAAAATTATGATTTTTTCTTTTTTGAATAGTTCAATTAAAATGAAGAGAATAGCAAATGTCCTTTTCTGAAGGGAGAAAAGAAAAAGAGAAAAACCGAACATTAAATACAAATAGTACAGCTGTCACTGGGGTACTGAAAATTAGTCTAAGTTCACTATTTTGGACTGAAAACCATTTGGGCAAGTATATGAATGAAAATATAGGCTAAACGAACTATGCATTCAAGCTGCAACACTTATAATAATTGACGTTTGGGACCCCTCCTCCCCCTCCCCAATTTGCGCTAACAGAACGATCTACTCGTTACGATTTGTTTTCTCTTATTTCAGAATGTTTATTTTCAATTTGCGTCATTTCAAAAACTAGATGTTTTGGGTTGTTACAGACGAAAGATTTTGAAGAACCTTCTGGATTCACATGTTCAAATGAAATTGGCTGATTTGAAATGTATGCTATTGCAAAAGAAGTACATAGCTAAAAGGTTTTTGTGCTGCAAAATACTATCAAATGTAACAGTTAACACCGTACTCAACGAATGTATGTAACAATGAAACAAAAAACTGGAAAAATTGTCCAACCATTGAACAAACAGAACGTAAAATCATTGTAAACAATGTGCTAATTTTTTAGGTGAAAAAAATAGGAATCTCCAATTCCTTTCAAAACTAAATTTCTGATTTTCCAGAATCATACATTGTAAGGAAAACGTCTGAATAAAAGAAAAACGTGAGGGAGATATATTTCCGGCACAAAAGTTTTGCACAACTCTTGTAAGATCGCATTATTACCTGATGAAATGTTTTTATCTGTGTTTTCTTTATTTTTTAAAGAAAAAAATTTATATATGAAACTAATAGAACTGTACTTCATGCGCTTAGAAAATTTTTGGCCTTTTTTTTTTTTGAGAAAGAAAAGTAAATACTATCGCAAAGTGAATACACTTCAGTTATCTGAACGTTCTGATTAATTGAATCTTTTTACTTAGAGGGAAAGTACCATTTTCCTTACTTTCTAAATGCTGTTTAAAAATTAAGGTAAGTCATAATCATCTAAGTTTAAATGAGACAGTTATTGTCATTACTGAAATCTGAATAATTCAGTCATTAAAAGTTTTGGAAAAATTTGCTGAAATTGTATAAAAACCTTACACAGATTGGTAAAATCGTAAAAATCCTTTAACTGTAAAAACTGACGAATTTTTGTTACAATTACAAAAAATCAAACAAAAATCTGCAGGTAAGAGTGAATTACATGCAGGGCCGGATTTGCCTATAAGATAAACAAGCTATAACTTAGGGCCCCTGCTTTGAAGTGGTCCCCTAACTCCCAAAAAATTGTGATTCGTTCCTTTAAAAAATGGAAAGTGCTTGAAAAACAAATATCATTTTCAAGTACTTGAAAACCTTGAATATTTGGAAACGTGTGGCTAAAAACCCTAAATTTTAAAATTTCTAACAAATTGTAGGGGGAGGAATGCCAAAATGTGTCAAATTCAGCTCATCGCTACATCCTGCATCAAAAATGTAAAAATCATGATTCTCGCGTTTGTAACGTATTACTTGAAATAAATTTTTGTGACTCACATGCTTCATATCTTGCTATTTATTTATCCCCGAATGCAGAATTTTGGAAATTCTTTTGTATTGATTGCTTTTATTTTACTTTTACTTCATATTGTTAATCTGTTAAGCCCGGGGAAAAAATGATACACTACCCCTATTCCTTTTCTGTACAACTTATAATTAAAAAAAAGTTGTGATGAGAAATTTAAAAAAATTTATTTTTTCTTTTAAACTTAAAATAGCCGTTTCTTACAAAGAACAATACTGTACAACTGTATAATCTACTACTCAATTTCAGAGACTGGAAAGTGCAAATTATTCATAGGTTCTAAAATCCCTGAAAAGAATTGGTGCAGTATAGCCTACCAGGGCTCTTGAGCCAAAAATCCAATCTAACCAACCAGGCAACCAAACCTTGAAAATAATTAGACAAGTCTTTGAAACTCCTAAGCAAAGTGTGCTTCAATTTTATTTCTTATCAAATGTATAAATTAAGAATTGTTCAAATGGGTAGTATGTTACTCTCTTGTTACCTATTCTCTAAATCTGTGCACTATTTCTTTTCAAGTATTAACTTGCATCACAAAGCACTTTTAAAGCATAAAACTTTAAAAAAAAATATTTGCCTATTATTTCCAATTAACCCTTATAAGACATAAAAATGCAGAATTTTATATCCATTTTATATAATTTCCTCCAAGGGAGGAACCCCCGGGCCCCCTAAAATTAGAGATATTCTATATTCCACTTAAAAGGAAGCCCTGCGTCACTCTATTAATACCAGCCCCCTCTCTTTTAAGGTCAATTCAAAAAGGACAGCGTGATTACACTCAGCAATGAAAACGACACATAAAAAAGTAAAGAATGGCCTTATGCATCACAGAAAACAGACAGAAACGTGGGAGAGGGGAGGGCGGCAATTAAAAATGTTGCTCCAAAAAAAAAAAAAAAAAAAAAAAAAATCCTGCCAAGGAACTCAGTCCTAAATCCGCCTATGATAAAACGTCTTCTAAATGATTTATTCTTCAATTTTTTTTCACCAAAGTATGTTTCAGAACAAATGAAAAAAGAAAAAAAAAATGCTAACGTGTAAAGTTATTAATGTGCATTTTTTTATTCAGCAGAAAACGTTTACTTTTCGAATGCGCTTTATAGGATGAACAAACCAAGGGTGATTTTTTTCCAATTTGCATGAAATTATTTTCAAGCATTTCTTTAAAAATGCCTATATTTCAATAAAAGCAGCAGTTAGGAATCCAGCAATTCATGCAAAATGAGCACTGGTATTTTTAGGGAGCATGAACTTTCAAGATTCACAAGATGCCTTTGACAGGGACAATTCCCCCTGCAACCCAGCTGCTGTCATCCTGGACATGATCAAGACACCTCTACAAGGGTGTTAGTGTTTCGTCAGCTATACACTCAATACTGTTAGTACAACAATATTACCTGTTTCTACAATGTTTGGAGCGCATCCTGTGTAGTGACCAGTGACACCACCATTTTTTTTCTTGAGACTATTATCTCCATGTTGCAACAACCCAGCTTTCAGAGGTTTCAGATTATTTTCTATCCAATATTTCCATTAATATGCACGCACAACTTGTAAGAAAAATAGGTCAATAGCTATTGAGATGGCTTAATGACTGGTTTGTTCCATTTTAGGATCAGGACAATTACAGTTTTCAAAAGCTCGGCAACCCTCTCCTTCAGAAGAGTGGTCCAACCTATGTACTGCATGATCATGTTAAGCATGGAATTAGCAAGAAACCAGTTAAGACGATTATATCTGAATGAAGGAGAAACGAAAGTTGCAGTTGCGTTTCATTCATTTCAATGTGACTCTATTTAATTTAGAGGCAAACACACATCTGCAACAGTAAACTACCTATGCAACCCCGGTTTCTGCACGGAAACCGGATATTGGTCTTTCCATCTCATCGATGGAGAAACAGTAATTCCCCAAGGGATAATCAATCTGTATTGAAGGAAGAGGAAAGTAGTTTCCTTCGGCTGGATTTCTATTTGTTACATCCGTTTTTTTGAGCAATCAAGAATGCTTATTGTTCTCACTTGACCGTCTTTGATGTTCGGTTTCTTTTTCAGAATGAACCAGGGGACTCTGCAGCACCTCCGCCCACCGTCCTCTGCAGGCGCGGCCCCTCTGTTCCTGAGCACTGTCCCCCGGAACCTGCTTCTCCTGGTCGATGTTCTACACACATGTACACTCACACACGCCTTCAAACAAATGTTTACACGTCTTCAAACAAATGTTTACATGCCTTCACACACATACACACAGGTCTATGCCCACACACAACTAGACACACGTAACTGCCCAGGAAGAGGGGCAGGAGCCATTTCTAGAAACAATAGCCCCCAATGAGCAGGGTCCTGTTGCAACTTGTGATAGCGACTTGTGTGGACAAATGCATTTTCAACAATGCATGATTTTGAAGATAGACACATGTGAGAGCCAATATTTATTGACAGCCATATGCAGCCCGCTGGTTGAACCATGCTATTCCAGAACAAATGGATCAACAGGGCCGTCCTAAGAGAGGACGGCGCCCAGGGCGAATATTTTCTGATGCCCACTCCTACTCACATAATGGTGGGTATTTTTTGAAAAGGTATCCAACTTTTAAAATCAATTATAACTAGCGGCGTCCGCAGAGCTTTGCCTGTAGTAGAAAATTAAAAGGTCATTTGGTTAGCCTATATATTTATAAATAATGGATGATGAATTTCTCGCCAATTTTCTATGTTCATTTGTTCACCCATGTTATGGTAATTTGCTCATCCACAATATGATAATTTGCTTGGTAAAATGTTCTTAAAATTGGAATAGAAAAAGAACAAAATCGAATTTTCAAAAAATCTTTTTGAGGTGTACACCTTAATGCTACAAGCTAATTCTGTGCCAAATTTCATGAAAATTGGCCAAACGGTCTAGACGCTATGCGCGTCAGACATCTAGACGTTCAGTTTTATTTTTAGTAAAGATTAAGCATGTAATCTAAAATTTAATGTGTTTGATTTGAATTTTTTTTAAAAACAGAATAATACTTAAAAGAATTTTAAATGTAGTAAAAGCTTAGTTCACGTAGCCTCATCACATCTTGGCGCCCGGGGCGATTGCCTTGCTCGTCGCCCCTCTTCGGACGACCCTGTGGATAAATTTAGATAAAGAAATTTGAGACAGTTCACAAAAATTTATCATTAATCCATTTTTAAATCCAAGCACTCTTCATTAATTTCACAGCCAGTATATATGCTTTAATAAAATTTTATGTAATGAATTTTGATGATCAAATATTTTTTCTGTTTTATTATGTCTGTAATTTATGTGTTAAATATAGAAAATTTTGTAGCACTCATAAACTAACTTCTTACTAATATTTTGATTGTTAAACTACTCACAAACTCTACAACCTTACCAAAACAAAACCCATGAGATTCAGGCAACTATGACACAGTGCTATCTTAAGCATGAACACAAATATTTTTAAACAAAGAAATCTTATTATCGAAATGTAACACTTCTTTAATTTGGGGACATAACATTTCCGGGCTTATTGGCCGTGGTCTAACTGGAATAGAAATTCCAGACGTTTCGGCTTGCTTTGCTGCAGCCATCATCAGTGGTTTGAGTTTGGTGAGACTACGTCTGGAATTTCTTCTCCAATTAGACCACGGCCAGTAAGCCCGGAAATGTTATGTCCCCATATTGACGCCGGCCGTGAAAGCCTTAAACAGTATTTTACTTCTTTAATTCTTGAAAAGAGAAATAAAATGACCAGATTAAAGGTGGCAAAGTCAAAATAGCTTTTGACTCTCAGAAAAATAGAAATACTTGCAGGATGCAAATAGATTGAAATTTTAAAGTCGGTGTCATTTTCGCCCAAACCCCACACACATGTGTTATATTGGCGTGCTTCCAAAACAAATTCCTTTTTCACCTTACATGAGTTTAAAAAAATTAAAACTTCTTTAACCCCACAAGGAATATGTTTTAAAGTTAACCCAACACATTCCACATTTTTGGTTGCGAATTTCTCAACAGATTTAAATTGATCTAAAATACAACCAGAAAGCTTTTTTTTTTTTTAAGCGGACTTCCGCGAACTTGCAAATAGCTCGACATGTAGCTGCACATGATATTTTGAAATCTGAACTAATTTATGAAGAGAAAAGTTTTAACACACCATGTTTTCCAAATTAACTAAAAGGTATAAAATTATTTCTATAAGCTTAATGTAGATTTGTGATTGGGAATTTTCACTTTGTAACATACAGCCATTTATCATGCTTTTCATTCTATAATAAAAGTAGCATTTTCATTTATCTCTTTTATTCTAAAGCTTGACCACGAAGAGATGGTGGATGATCTTGAAGCGAAAACATCATTTGTAATAGGTAGAATCAGCCAGAAAGCACAGAGTAATCAGAGGCGCAATCTCACTGATCCCATCTATTACCAAATAATAATGAACAACCTTTTACAAATGATGTTTCCGCTTCAAGGTCAACCATCATCTCTCCATGGTCAAGCTTTACAGACATGCAGTTCAATCAAAATTGTTTGGGATTTTTATTGTGCATCATTTAAAAAATCTATAATAGTCAAAAAGTTTCTTTTAGTGTATGAAATCAAAATTTATAAAAACAAGAATAATCTTTTAAAGTAATTTAGCAATTAATATTAACTTTAGACAGGTTTCAGACAAAAAATTAAATTTGTCACAAAACCCTGTTAAAAGGGGGTCTGTCATGATGGTAAAAAACCGTGGTTAAAACCAGATAAAATCACCAACTATAAAATGATATAGTGTGTAGTGCAATTTTGTCATCAACATGTTTTTTTTTTTTTTTTTGACGTTTTCCAATAGCTCAACAAAATATCAAAAAAGCAATAATTAAGGCAGTTCTTTGCTTTTCTGTCTCTCTCTCTCTCTCTTTTATTCAAAACATTGTTTCAGAATAACATTCCTTGATTTTTGTGAAAAATAATGAAAGTGTTGAAAATAATGTAAAGTATGGACACTCAAACCTAAATGCAAATTCCTATGCATTTAGGTTTAGCAAGTCTGTTTATAAAGAGCATTATATTGATAAGAGGTTTGTGTTGTAAAAAAACGAAATTTACATTCCACTGTATACTTAGGTAATAAATAACAATTTTTATAAGATCCAAACAATGCAAAATCAAACTATACAAGTTAGCAGGCATAAAAATGCCAACTTTAAATTACAAACATTACAGAAATAATTTACCTTTCACTTCACAGAAGTTTACAACTGGAATGTCAAATCATATTCTGAGTGTGAGAGTTATCACACAACTCTTTTGGCTAATCAGATCAACTCTACAAGCATAAATGTAAAAATATTTTTCACGAAAATACAATTTTCTCTTGATAAAAAGATGCATAACTTCAGTGTAGTCAGATCTTTTTCCAGTGATAATCCCTTTCTCTACCAGAAATTGGTTTTCAATGGCAGTGATGGCTTAATGCAATTATCACAAGATTGTAGGCAAATAATTCTAAAATTGAAGTTCAAGGTTTAGCAATATCCACACATAACATATTTATACAACTATGAAACATTCTTGAAAAAAAAAAAAAAAAAGTAGGAATATTAAAGCAATTATTAATTAAGGGGAAATGTTTTTGGGTGGGAAAGGAAAGTTAACATTTGGAGGCAGAACTGTGGAAGAACATCCACTTCATGGATAGAAAAATACGGAAATCGTTGGAAACAGAATTCTACTCCATAAAATATCATTTTTCAATCTTTAAAGGGTTCACAATGTAATGATAATGACTGTAGTATCAGGTATTGTAAAGTATATCAGAGAACGGTAAGTATGTAACATCATACCAAATTAACACAAAAGTTAATAGAAATAAATCTATCATTTCTCCCAAACAAAGAATATGTAATTTATAATTGAAATAAAATTTGAAAGTAGAAAATGTAACAATGTAAGTAAACAGAGCTACAATCTTGATTGATACAAGTTTTTGCAGACAGCAAAATAAAATTATTTTAATCATACTTCAAACATGTTAAGAAACAAATCTGAAAATAAACAGAAAATTGTAACTTTAAATACTTTTAAATATAGTTTTTAAGTTTATATATCAAAATTTTATTTCTAATATTCGAGCTCAAATATATTTTTTAATAAGAGTGCTTAGCAAAATTTAATTCAAGTGTTTTCTTGCAATATCCTCATGGTTCCAACTCCAGGGGAAAGAAAAACAAAGCATTTTAGAGCACCATATTCTTCCTCAATACATCATTCAATTAATGAAAGTAGCATTCAATTTATAAATAAGATCATACATCAGCAAACAGTGAATACCTTGAAATATGAAAAATTGTTACAGTAATTTCAATTTACCAATTACTGTTGAACTTAATATTGCTAAGTGTGATATTAAGTTCACTGTTATGAAAAAGTCTAACTCAGGAAATCTCCCCTCCCCCTCCTCTTTGAACAAATTAAAACTAAAAAAAAAGTTAACTAAAGAGATTTATTGGTGACTTACACAAAAGTATTTAAATTTATAAATAAATCATATAAATTACAATGTCAAAACAAAACAGGATCAAGAACATTAAATTCATGATGTAAAACCATACAGAAATCCAATGTACAGAGCCATTCCAACGTCACTTGCAGGACAAAAATATGCTTAAATTTCATTAACATTTTGTCGTTCTCGTAATATTTTGATGAAATAGGGGTAAGCAATTTTTTAAATCTTTCCATTTAATACAAAGATACTCCTGACACAATTATATTTTTATTAAACAATTTTGTTATTTAAAATAAAATTTATTTACATGCGTCACGTGCGGGACATCCAAAATCAACCTCTGGTAACTTGCTTATGAACAAGCTAATATTTTTGCTGTATTAACACAGCAATGACTAAACAAACTGTAGATTTTGAAAGCTATGGTTTCAGTGTAAAAGAAACATATCTCATTAGTTTAGAAACAATTATTTAAACCATTGTAAAAAATATGTACATGCCCATTCTATTGTAAACGGTCATTTTGTCCCATACATGACAATTCCTATATTTCATAAAAAAGAAATAATTTTTGAAGAAAGCTTTTGCTTAATAAGTCATACATGCGTATGTGATTTCTTAAGCAACAAACTTTTGTTCATCATGCTTTATGAAGCGTCACGTGCAGGATAAAATTACCGTTTTCTGTGGACTGGCCTTACAAGTTCAAATAAATTTAATTTTTTTATTTACATTATTGTTCATCAATACCTATTCTTAAAAATAATTGTATCATCAAATCAAAGTTTCAAGAAAAATTGGTTGTTTTCCTTAGCAATTAATTGAAATTTCATGAAAAGAAATACATGGGTAACTTCGGTTTTAAAAAAGAATTAAAATAAAAAATGGGCAGAAGATTGAGAAGAAATTGAATTGGGATGATACAATTAAAAATAGACAAATACAAGAATAATTAAGAATTTTAATGGCAACTAAGCACTTTAAAGTGTCCTTAGTAACTGAGTTTACAGAAATTAAGTGTTTGAAAGACTGTGGTACCCTTGCATGTTCCATGAATTTTTGAGCAATCAAGATGGATTACTGATTTTACTTTGCCCAGCGCCTAGGGGCCATTCATTAATTACGTAAGGGTCCCAAAGGGGGGGGGAATCTCTACATACCCTTACTTGTGGGGGATAGGGGTCAGACACAATATTGGAAAGGGTTCAAAGGAGGGTAACTAAATTAGTTAGGGGACTCTCAGATTTAGATTATGATACCAGACTTAATAGGCTTAACATGTATAGCCTGGAGCAAAGGAGAGTCAGAGGGGACATGATTCAGTTATTTAAATTTATCAAAATGAAAGATGTAAATGGATTAAATTTTTGCGGGGAAAGCAGGACAAGGGGTAATTGTTTTAAGCTATTTAAATCTCAGGCTAACTTGGAAATTAGGAAAAACTACTACTTTAGCAGGGTCGTGGGCACTTGGAATAGCTTACCGGAAGAGGCGGTAATGAGCAAGGGAGTGGATAGCTTTAAGAGGGCCATTGATCTCCATTGGGGACTAATTAATTAAATAGGACCAGCCTAGCTGGGCCCAGAGCCTGTTGCTGGTCGTCACATTTGTATTTGTATTTGTAATATTTCCCAAGCCAATATTTTACATTAGAAATCGTGCGGTCAAGTGGTTTGGCAGGGATCATATTTCATTTGTTCCTGGAAGGTAAAAAAAGAATTAGGATGAGTTGTTTATTACTTGTGTTTGAAAGAATAAATAGTGTAAAATATAATAAAAGAATTGCACTGTGTATGGAATGTCTTATTTTTAATGAGTACCATCATATACAAAAAATATTTGTCAAAAAAACATGCAGCCTAGGTTTCTTTTAGTAAATATTTCTTTGCACAAAAAGGTTTTTAAAAAATAATTTATAATAGTGAATTTAATAACGATTCCAGTGATGTAAGATTCATAATTTTATTATTTTGAAAAATGAAATGGAATATTATGTAAGATATGGGGGGGGGGGGAGTAAAAATGTTACTTACCCTTACATGGGGAGGGGGGTCAAAAATTGCCAAAATCAGCCTTACGTAATTAATGAATGGCCTTCTAACGTTGACGTTAAGTCACTCATATCTTCTCTTTGTGAATTGCAGAGGTGCAAATCCCCCCCCCTACTTTAAATCACACAAAGACACCACCTCCCAAATCGGGGGAAATATTCCTCAAAACACACTTTCCCCCAAAGAAGCAATCTCCGCCATGATCCCCCCCCCCAACCCCCTCCTAGCCATTGGGAGATACAAGTCATGTGATCTTCCTTAACTTCATTGAATGATTTAGAAAAATAATAGCACAACCTTGATTTATAAATTAAAATTCATTGGAATGTCAGGGATACTTTTTGACACAAAAAGTTTTAAATTCTGCCTACAACTTCCAAAGACTTTAACAAATTAAATACCAACAATAAATTTTAGCATAGGAAATTACACCATATCTACAACATTATCCTGACAGAGATAAACTTTCACCAATAATATCATGATTTAATCACCCAAAAATATCAAGAAATTTTTAAAACTAAAATTTAAAACTTAAATCGATCAATATGTCGTAGCCTCAGAGCAACAGTAAGATATCTAATCCCCAAAACAACACTAAGATGTCCTAATGTGACTCTGAGGCGACGATATCTATGATTTAAGAAAATATCTGAATTTGTTAAACAGCTATTAAAGAACTGATTTTTCCCAAGTACTAAACTCTCATGCTGGAAAGAAAATTGATAAGTAAAACTGAAACTTTATGCTTGCCTTTCCCCATACAATTTAAGCTGTAGAATACGTTTCAAGAAATAGTCGTTATTTGTTTCGACCCATATATATATTTTTTGAACAAGATGGAATAATGAGGAAAGTTGACGATGCATACACGACAAATTGTGGATACAAGGAAAAACTTCGACTTTATGTCAATATACATTAAACCAAAAATGTGCTTTATAAGGATGATTAATAATCCTTAGAATGTGTTTTGTTATCTCAGTACAAGTCAAAAATAGACTGATAAAAACAGATTGAGTATGAAGATTTTTCTGAGTCTAGGCGATGACACCAACTACTAATAAAAAATTAATGTATAAATAGGATTAATTTTTATAGAACAAATTATCACGGTTATGTGTTTAAATAGTTTTAAATGATACGAAGCCTTCTTCAATGCTTTAATTTAAGTTTTATTGTTGATCAATCAAGATAGTCCATTAAATTCACTTTGATGCCACTAAGCATTTGTATTATTCCCACTGCAATTGGTAGATAGCAAGTCACATGATCTATTGCTTAAGGTTGCGAGTGGAGCTGAAGTAAGTTTGTTGTGTAGCATACCTCTGGTTCTTAGAAATGGTAATTATAAACTAAACTTAAGAATTTCTTGTTCCAAATTCAATTAAATTTATTTAGAATTTGCTTTTCAGTTTCATTTTGTTTGCTTTAAAAAAATGTTTTTTTTTCTGTAAATTTAACTTTACAATTTTTTTAAATGCTATCTCTTACCTATTCAATTTACAGCTGCACACATTTCTTACAACAATTTTAATTGATTTTTTTAATGATTGTTTAGGTACTAACTCTTAAAACATAACAATTTATTAGTATATTCTCTATGATATCTTGTACAAATAAAAAATCTAAAGAAAAGAAACACTGAAATTTATATAAAACTAATAAGTTTACATGGCTTAGTCAACTTTGCATAGAAATTCAAGAGGGAAAAATAAATTAATAAAAACAATGTTTAAAAACCAAGCTGCAAGCCTTGACAGAGAAAACTTTAATTTTTCAGAAACAAATTCAATTATTCTAAAATTTTATTTAAAACTTCTTTGAATAAGAAAATTAAAGCATTGCATGAACAATAGTGAATGCGACAAATAAAATAAAATTGAATATTTACATAAAATATTTGAAAATATATACAGTAAAATAAATTATATCACACACATTTGTTTCAGGATATTACATCATGTAACTATTCAATTTAGCTCACAAAAGAGATGAAAACACCAGATTTTTTTGGAAGTTTAGCGATTTTTTTTTTCAAATAAAATTTCTGTTGCAAATTTTGAAAACGTGCATTGAAAATGAGATTAACAAACAAGATTAAATAAACAAAACAATTCAATTTATGCTATCTTCACTCAGAAGAAGATCATCATCTTTTTTGCACCAAAATTTGCATCCTAAAAATGCACCCCCTCCGACGAAAAACAATAGCAAAGCACCCAGACCAACAGCCATTACTATGAAAACAACAGTGGAGGATTTAACTTCTACTGCAGAGCCAGCTCCAACCATAAAGGACCTAAAAACAACAAAAGTTTATAGTGCAACAGAGTAACACAATATTCAGAATAAACATAGCTCTAATAGATTGCATAAAAATCAACTTGAGCCAAAAATGATTCATAGTTTAATCACCTTGTGGTTGACTAGCCCCAAAATAAAAAACTAAATGCATGAGATACCTGCCTGGCCGGTAATTTACTGAATATACCATGCCTTGCCTTCAATCCTCGAGTTGAACCGAACCATTGTTTCGGTCACTCGTCTGGTCAGTGCTAATTCTGTATTAGCTACCAGTTTGTTTGGCACTCTTGGCTACCTTAAGAGGTTTTCCACCTCCAGACAGCTCGAATACTCATCATTTCTCTTCAACCATACCGGATAAAAGAACCTTGTTCTGGCGCAATGCTCTCTCCCGATCTGTATCTATATCTCAGTCACTTCTATGTCGGGCTGCTGAGTGCTAATAAGCACGAAACTGCAGTCCTCAGCTGGAATTGACTGAGCTGGCAGTGTATTTCATGACATATCTTGTTGAGAATTGCAAGGTGGTTAAAAGTTTTGCTCTTCAAAATCCTCACTAATTTCAATTATTTTGAAGAATAAAATTTTTATAAAATACCTTTTAAAATGCCAACAATAAACTTATATTGCAAAATTCTTTTTTTTTTTTTTTTGATGATGAATCCCAACTGACTTTTAGACAAATTAGTGCCATCAATTAGCTATATCCAGTGTTAGTTAAACAGGGACTTTGATGAGCTGAATGATACAATTTTGATTTCACCTAGATGTGCAGAAGAATCTAACATTTTGAAACATGTAGGAGAATGTGGGGCAAAGTGAGATGGTGAAATATTTATTCTGCTTTTAGCGCCATTTACCTAGTAATATTTGAACTATGTAGTAACCTGTGTAATCTATTCCAGTCAAGAAAAAATTGCCTGTGAAAATCAAAGCATATGATAATACATGAAAATTTTGAAAAATTTATACTCAAATCGTAATATTTTGTTGTAAGTCAATTTAATATTATCAAATGATAAAGTTCTTGTTATTAATATTTTAAATATTAATTGGGTCCTTTTTATATTCAGCGCAGTATTTATTTAGTAGATATTAAACTTATCTGTGTTTTTAATGTTTTTCACAATTAATTACTCAAGTGCATGCCAAGCAAAGTGAAATAGTTCATTTTGTTTGCTCATGCAATCTTTTAATAAATCGCTCCCATATTCAATTATTTACGAATTTATTTGCATTCCATTATTTGATAGTTATCTTATTAATTGATTCATTCACTTATTTTCTTTTTCATTCACTATTCAGGGTTCATACACTTGTGGTTAAAAAAAATTCCCGGACTTTTACACGCTTTCAAGGATTTTTTTTTTTTTAATTCCAGGTTATTTGCTTCATTCAAAATGAAATTTAAGTAACAATATTTTCAAAATAAACAAAATTGTTTAAAGTAGCAATGCGTAAGAACTGAAACTTTTCCACTTGTTAATTAAAAAAAAATCTTGCATTTTTTAAATTTTTTCTCACAATTTGTTTTTGTTTTCTTTTCAACATTTTGTTTAAAATTGTTTTTATTTGTTCACTGCTTGTTGAAAACAAAGTACTTTCAACTTTTTTAAGTGTTTCTTTGATGCCACATGTCATGCATATTAGCGTTTTGCTGTAATCGTGCAGCAATCTTTCTCCGCTTTTGGTTTACAATTCTTTTTATTTTGTTATTAGTTTGTAACACAAAACATATTGAGGTAAGTACAAAGCTATTTTTTAGTATAAATATGATTAATGTATATGATTAATGTTAATTCAGTATAAAAATGCATCGATGGGCATACCATTAAATGCATAATAACAAAAATCAACATCCGTTGATCACAGGCCGATGGCAATAATCATCAGTTTTTTTTCTTTTGCATATAAAGGATGCTTACATTAAAATTAAAAAATTTCTTTTCCAGAAAATAATTTTTAAAAATTCATAATTAATTGCACATTTCCTTTCAATAGTTTACATTGAGATAAACATAATTATCTTTTTGTAAATTTATGTCTACTTCCATTTGCAAACAACCAAATATGGCGAATAAGTAAAAAAATTAAGATAATAAGTAGATTTTTGAATTTTTAGCATAAAAATAGTAATAAATAATTAATGGTCCTTAAAAAACTAAAATTAAGACAAAATTGTCAGTTTTTAGCAAGCGTCTAAATCAATTAGAATAAAAAATGTTCTGGAGATAAAATTTCGCATTTTTCCAGAAAGTAATTACGAATTATCTGGGGGAAAAAGGGGCACATTTTGCGTTGTTATCAATGGTTTGCATTGCAATAAACATTTAATGCCATTTTCGGAAACTTAGGCACTTAAAAAGTCTTGTGTACTACTATCTTGGGAATGGCCAAATATGGCAGCTACGACAAAAATTAAGAAATAACTATTTGAATCTATAGCATGAAAACAATTTAAATATAATAAATCTTTATAAAACTACAATTAAGTTGACAAGTTTTAAGCACATTTGCCTCCAAAGCAATGAGGATAAGATTAAGTTTTAAGAACAAAAGTATTCATTTATTAGAAAATTACATATTTAAAATAAAATTAAAAAAAAAAAGACCTGTGACCCACTTCCTCCAATTAACTCTAATTTGAATTCCGAAACTTTGAATTCAAATTATGCTTTTCGCAATTACAAGTTGCGACAAGACCCTACTGATTAGAGTTATTGTTTCTAGAAATGGCTCTCCTCCCCCCCCCAAGCATGTCCCTCCTCCTGGGTGGTTACGTGTGTATAGTTGTGTGTAAGTAGGCTTACGTATGGTGCACGTAGGTGTGTGTATGTGTGTAAAGGCGTGCGCACGTAGGCGATTGTGTATGAGCATGCGTGTGTATGCCACCACCCAGCAAAAATGGATCCCTGGGGACAGTGCTCAGGACCAGCGGCGGCGTCGCCGGTGGACAATGGTGCCGCAGTCCTGGTCCAAGCTGAAAAAGGAACCACAACGTCAAGGACTGTCAAATGAGAACAATAAGCAATCGTGATTGCTCAAAAAAATTGCAGCAGATTTTGCGTTGTTTTCATTGGTTTGCAGTGGAAGAAAACATCCAATTCTGCTTTGTTTTTGGAAACTTAGGCATTTAAGCATCGTGTCTACGTCCATCTTATGAATGACCAAAAATGGCGACTACATTTCACACGTAGCTAAATAGACTTTTCGATTAAAAAAAAAACGATTTTCCCGATCAACCTTACCATCCGCAGGCTTGTCCTTCAGAAGTAAATTGTCTTCTCCACTGTTGAGTTTGTGCATAGTGAGTTGTGTCATCCTAGGAATTTTTTTCTTGGAAACTATTGAGGGACAAAAATGGCGTCTATGGAATTTTTTTTTTTTTTGAGGGTTTTTTTTTCAAATTCTCAACATTATTTTGCCAATGAAAGTTTTAGAAATTTTTACAGGAAACATTGATAAAAATGGAGATTAGATCTCATGGTACAAAAATCTCTGCGAAAAAATTGTAAAAAAAAAATTGGGGGAGGGGGCACTGTTGGGAATTTCCCTGAGATTTTTAACTATGTCATTTTCCCTGACAATTCCAGGTTTTCCCGGAGCGTACAAACCCTGTTGTTTTATTAACTCCTTTATTTCTTCTCAGGTTTTAATTAATTAAATTATTTATTTATTAGTTTATTGTTTCATTATCTTTTCATTTAGTTAATTATCCTTTTATTTACTCAGTCATTAGTTAAAAAATATTTTTCACTGCCGAATAGAACATATTTCATTTTTCAAATATTTCATTTTTCATTTTGCCTAATAAAAAACAAAAAATTTAAAATTTTCCACTTTTTTTTTTTTTTGAAGGAACAATTTTACGACTAAAAATAAAAATTAATGTTTCAATGCAAGTTTTATTTTAAAAACAGTGTTCCTTCTTTATATACTGTAATTTTCAGAACAAATTTTCAATTTATTCATTTAGAAAAAGTTCAGTCATCTTAACTATTTCACTTTGCCCCACATTCCCCTACAATGCAATTTTTTTGCCCTTTTATGTTGTTTATCTTCAAGCTATTTTAAAGCTAGTTTGACAATTGTTACGAATTTAATTAACTTTGAATTTCCAGAAACTTACCAAGAAATAAATTTTGCTTTTCCATAATATCCATCACCAACTGTTCCAAAGTAAATGTTAAAAGCAGAGGTTTTTGATTTTCCTTCAAAGTACAGTTCAGCTATACTATGAGGTGTCATGGTAGCATTTATCTCATGCTGTCCAACCATTAAAGCATCTGATGAATTAGCGATGTTTTTTACTTCACCAACGTAAGCCACAGGGCGCCAAGCAACAAAAGAATTTGTTTTGCTTCCAGGACATGAAGATGAAAGAGATATATCCTAAATATGTAATTAATAATGTAGTTATCTTTGTTAAAACAATATACATAAGAATAAAACATTAATGCTTTATAAACAAACAAGAATATGTACGTATTGTAACAAAAAAATTCCGCATAGATAAGAAAAATAGAAGACATTAATAGTTAGGCACATGCAAAAAGATGTGCCTCTAATTTTGCATATTGATGCAGTGCTCTTTATGATGCTTTTAAACACCAGATATGCTACCCTGTTTCGTTTTGTTAATTCATTTTGTCTTTTCAATTATTTTGCACTTCACTGAGTTACATCAAAAGAGATTGCATTTTTTTCACTAAAGCAGTATACCTCAGATACCAAGAAATTGTTTTTTTTTCATTAAGCTTTTAATATGAATCACATATTTCGCTAAACAAAATGAATGTATCATTTTTGGAAGACTTTTCCGCTGACAGATGTCTAAATAAGAACTGCCTAACAAAAGACCTACCATTAAAAAATCTTCTAGGAAACTCATTCATGGCTTTGCAATTTATGAAAGTTTCTGGCGTCATACTTATATAAGTGCATTTGAAGAGGGGATAGAAGGATTTTTCAGAGTGTTTACAAATTTACTCATTAATAATGGAAGTTTTTGTCCAATGCTTGTAGTTAATTTGGTTAAAATTCAGGGAGAGAAGAGGAGATTCCATTTGAAAATTTTCAGATACCCTTCTGAAATTTTTCTGGGAGGGAATATATGAAATTAAGTAGTGCTGGACGATGTATCGATATACCGCTGAACACCGGTTTCATAGCCATATCATAAAAACCGTTTTTTTCAAAATCGAACCCATGATATATCACAGCCGGCGGTATATCGTAAACGAAACCGATGTCTTTGAATTTCGAATTCACCGACGCTGGAATCGGCTGCACGAAACCGGTTGAATTGCGATCTCTCCGACAGACGTTCGACTGGCCTGAAGATCAGTGATTCCCCTCCGAGACCTGCTGATTTGAAGACTACGCTCCCCCCCCTCTCCACCGCACGATCGCTTCCCGTCGCATCTAGCGCAAACAGAGGAGTGTTACGTCATCGGTGCATCCGGCATGGATCACGCTTGTGCTGCTTCGAGGGTGGATGGAGGGTGGGAGGGGACATGCCTAACGATACCGGTATTTGGTAGCAAGCTTCGTCATTTCAAATTTCGTAGGATATTCGAAGATTCGAATTTCGAACTTGTCGAAGCTGCTGAAACCGGTTTTTTCTCCTTCGCGAGCTTCACTGAATTTATCACTAAGCTTTTATTTGGAACCGTTCATTTGGTTTTTTGGCGCTTTATTAATTGTCTCTTCTCTGTTCTCCTTACTTCATTGTTATTGTTACATATTTTGAAATAATTATTGTTGTTTAATGTTTCTATTGTTCTTTTATTAACTTTCTTCTTAGTTTATGCTTTTAGACCGTTTGATGCAATTTATATCGCTATAAGTTATATATAGTTAAAACTTATTCTGAGAGGGGTACTCACAGGGAAGGGGGAGGGGGTATAGATGACTTGCGCCATCAAAATATTTTTTTGGACTGGAGGGGGGGGGGGATAATTTTTTTATTTATTTATTTTTTTACTTATTTTTAATCAAAAAATTATTAATTTTGTTCTGTTTATATTAAATTTCATTTATTTATTTAGTTTGTGGGTGTGTGTCATTGGCGTAGCACACAGAACTTTTCTATAAAATAATAATAATAAACCAATAATATATATAAAAATATTTTAAAAAATAAATGAAATAAAAAGGAGATCTGAAAAATGAAAAAGGGAGAGGGTTGAGAAAAAGGGGGGGGGGGCGATTGACACCTCTGTATTCTGATGTGATTGGCTGATTGGTATCTGAATAGTATTTTATAAATTTTAGAAATTGTTTATATAATGCCAAAATCTTTGATGCAAATGACCCCAAGGTGTGTGTTGTAACTCTCTTGTACTGTACCTATAAAGGTTGGGAAATTCTTCAAAACTCTCGTTTCGAATTGAAAAAAGTAATTATTAGTATGATCCTGTAAAAAATGAGAGCCTGATTTTAATATGTATTTCATAAAGGTGTGGAGAAGGGATGCCATAAGTCCCCCTCTATATGTATACAGCTGATTATACCAATATATTGATATATCATGATGTTTATTTTCTGATATATCGCGATATGCAAATCCAGATATCGTCCAGCCCTAAAACTAAGGGAAGCAAAATATATGCATATATATTTTAAGATTTTTTTAGAAAAAGGATTACTTGATACTAGTTATGTACCAATTAAAACTTATTGGCTTGATATGTCAAGATTTTTTCTCTCCCCCCCTCCCCCTCCGTCTCTTGAGACATAGAAAAAATAAAACCAAATATCTTAACCTAGCGAGGCAAATATAGAGTAAAGAAAGAACGTTATATAGTGTTTTCGGTTTTCCTAGTCAGAACTTATAAAATGCAGAAAATCAGTCATAATGTTGGTGACATACAGATATTGATCCATCACGGATGCCCCCCCCCCCCTGCGAGCAATAGGGCACCCCTCCATCAAAACCATGGAAACTCCTAAAAACATCCCCATAAATATATCAAGGTCACAATTTGTGCTATGTCCTAACTATTTGATTTTTTACAAAATAATTGGATTTTTCACAAAAAAGAGACCTTGTGAAAAATTCTGGACAGACCCTGTGTAGCGAAAAGTTTTATTTAGAATGGGGGCCATCCACAAATGATGCCATGCTTCGCTGGGGGAAGGGATCCGTGAAATTGCTAGTGTGTGACAAGGGGGAGGATCGAGGAAACAAGGAGTATGGCAACATACATACATTTTGAATAAATAAGAGTATTTAAAATCAATAAATATTCTCATATTTTTTAATCTTTGGTTTGTTTTAAAAAAACACAAATGCTTTTTTTATGAAACTTTTTTTTTTTACTTAATGAGTAAACTGAAACAATAGTAAGAAAAATTTACATTGGTTCTCAATATTGTCCAGAACTGCAAGACACATTTTAGAGGGCAAACAACGAATAATGATTATTAAATTTTCAATAAAATCTAAAAATGACTTACTGAAAATACACCTGGAGAATTCTCATCATTTACTGAGAAAATGGTTGATTGCTGCCATGTACAGTTGCTACACGGAACAGAAAAAAACCTGATTTCTAATCCGAAGCGAGTTTTTGATTGATCGGTATGCAGATGGTCCAAATCAACTTTCAGTAAAGTGGATTTGCCATTAAAAATTAGATGAGGGAATTCAGTTGATGCTTCTTCCTGTCCAGAAGCATTAAACTAAAAAATAAATGATTACAATTAGCTGCAAAGAAAAATAATATATAAGTAATAATCACTTACAGATTATTGATCATTAAGGAAAATGTAACAAAACTATTACTTGAATTTTGATAGCTCCATGTTCAGAGAAAATATCATCACCATAATCAGCTTTTGAATAGGCTGAAGCAAAATGTTTTCCACAATCTAAACTGCTACTCATATTCATCCATTCAAATAAATCTAAGTCAACAGGTGTAGTAAAATTAGGTTGAGTAACTAGGTTTGAATCATTTATATAATTCAATTCCCATATCTGAAATAAAAAAAAATTATAATCAAGAACGTTTTTTATGCAATACATTTATGTTCAAAAATTAAAGTGGTTCTTTTCTTTCCGCTATTTAGACACATGGCAGTGTGTCAGCCCAGTTTGAAAATCAGGTGACGCATCTGCCAGTGTGTATTTTACACGAACCATTTCAAGCTACTTTTGATCCCCTCATTTCTCAAAAACTATTAAATTTACCTGCTTGAAATTTTGTATGTCTAATAGAACTGCATAGAAGACCTATAAT
This sequence comes from Uloborus diversus, assembly GCF_026930045.1. Lineage (NCBI taxonomy): Eukaryota > Metazoa > Arthropoda > Arachnida > Araneae > Uloboridae > Uloborus > Uloborus diversus. The sequence goes on along the minus strand of NC_072731.1, from coordinate 161,172,573 downwards.
CCTAAATTTCATGAATGTATCTTGTGCAATAGCGAACTGTATTTTTATGCAGTAAGGTGCTGGTAGATGCGGGGATGTCCATATTTATGCGATATAATTTATAAAATAAGACAACTGACCACACATCATCTTTGTTCCACCATTTATTGCGAACAGAGACAAAAGACAGAATGAAAAATGCATGCTTTAAAAAATTGTCTGCAGATAAAAATCGTCTGCGTTATTATTCAATTCCGAGCAAGGCTAAACTTAAGTAGCGGAACTCCAATTAACATTAAATACGCAACATTCTGCCCGACATTGAAAGAATTTTCAATAATTGTCCCATATTATGGGGAAACAATGCGGTTATGCAATAGAATAACCATTCAAATGTCACTACACAAAATACTATACAGTTGAGATGAGCTTTGCACAAATGATATTATTAACATACTTTTTGCCCTGGAAGGACACATATCTTAGATATACCTCTCTTATAAATATTTGAAGAGGTCTTTACTTTGACCACTCTAATATTCCTATCTGAACCAGGTATAGTCTGTATAATTCTGCCCAAGGCCCATTTACCTGGGAGTAAGTTATCATCTTTAAGCAAAACCATAGTACCAATAGGAATACAGTCAAACCCCGCTATAACGAACCCTCAACGGACCGACTTGAGAGATCGCTATAAACGGGGGTTCGCTACATCCGATTTTCCAAAAAAAGTCAAAATTCGGTAATATTTTACAATAATAATCATCATAATTGCACAATGACTTAATTAGTAGTTAGGGTAATAAAATTAAGTTTTAGAAATAACTAGTAACTATATTTTACTCAATAATAAGCAAATTAAAATTTTACTTTTTTTTATTTATCAGTAGCATGGAAGAAAGACGTTATTTTCGGTTGAAAACTTTTGGATTTTATATACATATCAATTTTTTTCTCAACTACTGCAAAAGAGTCCACAATATGTTTGTCAATGTTTTCAGTCGCAAAAAAATTGTTCAAAATATTTACAGCTGCTTTTGCAGCAGAAATGGACCCCAGATTTTTTGTTTGATTTATAAACTAGAGAGAGTTTCATCACGTTCTTAAAGCACCTGGGTTTATTCGATTTTCCAATAACCATCAACTTTCGTTTTTCAGAGCCAGTCATGTTAGCACAAATAAGTGGTTATCCGTGTGTTGGAGTGTTTTCCGCCGACACATTTTTCACCTTTTAACTTCAATGTTTGATTTGGAGTCAGCTTATAAAATAAGACCGCTTCGTCGGCGTTAAAAATATCCTTTTCGTCGTAATCTCGAATGATGTCCGGCCACACATTTTGCATCCAATCCTTCACATCAGAAGAGCACACACTTGCAGCTTCACCCACAACTTTTCCACTCGTTATGTTGTGCCGTTTCTTGAATCTATCCAACCACCCGTTAGAACAGACAAACCCTTTTTCATTAAAATGTTCGGCAAATTCATTTGCCTTGGCCTGCAGAATGGCTCCCGTTATCGGTACATTTCTGTTCCTCTGCAGAGTGAACCACCTAAATAACGCTTCGTCTACATTTTCCCTTACTGCTTTTCGTATTTTTTTACAGCCGTTTATGTTTGTTTCATAGGCAGAAACAATTGCATCACGGTTCTGCCAAATAGTGGCTACAGTAGATTTTGAGAGCGAAAATTCTTTGCAAAGTGAGGAATGGGTTTCACCACTTTCTAATTTGCGAATTAATTGCACATTTTCTTCAACAGAAAATGCTTTGCCTTTATTTCGCCTGGCCATGATGATTTCTACCTAGTTCACACGATTATCCGCAGTGGAAATTAAACTAAAAATCAGAGCAAACGCACGAGTGACCAATAATCTCGTCCTCTGACTAAAACCAGTTGAGAAAATTGAGGGAGCTTGAAAATCGGCTCCCCCCCCCCCTCCTGAAGAAGCAGCTGCTCTTGCAAGGAACAATAAATGAGGAATGTGGTTTGGACTAGAGATTTCCTAGAAAAAGGGTTGAGAATTGTAGAAGATGGAGTTTGCTGAGAGAACAATTGCTAATGAATTTCATTGGGGCATGTGCAAAGAAGAACTTGAAAAATCAGACATTTTAGGATCGTTATAGCCGATTTTTTCGTGTTTCTGGATCGTTATAAGCATATCGAATTGTATTAATGACATAGGGCTTCAGTTCGGACCAATTAAAAGGTTCGCTACAACCGGGAGATCGCTATATCCGGGTTCGCTATAGAGGGGTTTGACTGTATTACCTTGTTTAAAACACCACTTAGTGCAATTTTGTAAATGATTTATATAATCTCTTTGCCAACTTTTCCATATCAATTGCGAATGCTTTGTAAGTTTTTGCCATCTTACAAGTGATTTTCTTTACTATCAATTAATTGTGGCTCTGGAACTGCATTAATTGGACACCCAATTAAGAAATGGCCTGGAGTGAGAACTTCGTACTCATTAGAATTTGATGGCAAGGGAGTCAAAGGACGTGAATTTTGTTATTGTAAAAATATATATCTGCAATTCTATAACTTTAACTGTAGCAATATTAACTGTAAGTAAGTAGTTCAGCTATTACTCAACTTTGTACCTGTATCGCGTGTGGTGTGTTTACTATGATGTGTGCACTTTTTCTCGTGTAGTATGTATATTAATCTTAATGTAACTTGCTTAATTACTTAATATAACTAATTTGTCAACTCTGCTGCTTCTTATTTCAAGTGGTTATGAGCCCAGCAAGCATCCATCGTGCAGAGTTGTTAATGCAAGTTTAGAAACTGTTGACTGATCGTTTGTAAGGCCTAACTTCTACAGTGAATCACACGTGTGTTTTTTTGAAATTGATTTATTATCTCCAGTATGGATAAGATGAATTCAATTGAGAAGTTAGAAGGTGAAAGCAATTGGGCTAGATGGAAATTCGATGTAGAATTGCATTTAACAGTGCAGAAAGCAATGCCAATTGTCTTAGATGAAATGGTCAAACCGGAAGCGCTAGCTACGGAAGTTACCAAAGCAGAAAGAAAAGCGCATGCAGCTTCTTTAAAATCCTTTAATGAGGCAGATGCGATTGCTCGCTACGTTATTGGTTGCAGTCTAAGATCTGAGCCAAAGCAACATATTTTAACATGTAAAACTGAAAAAGACATGTGGGATGTTCTCCACTCTCTGTATGAGCAAAAGAATGAACGGCGACTCGATCTTCTGTACTCTCAGTTGTTCAACTACTCCAAAGATCCTTGTGACAGTATTGCAACTCATGTATCTAAGTTGCAGAAAATCTGGCAGGAGTTACAGGAAGAGTTAAAAGGTGAGAAAGTTGAACTTCCCAAGTCGATGCTGTTAAATAGAATTTTAAATACTTTACCTAATGAATATTTGGAGTTTAGGAATGCATGGGAATCTGTTCCAGGCAGTGAAAGAACAATTTCGAGTCTTACTGAAAGACTTCGTTTGCACGAACAAAGATTGGAAGAGTTACATCCTGTTGAGAACAAGAATGTTGCCTTTGTAGCAAAGCCCTCACATGCCAAGAAAACTCCTGATAAGACTTATTCAAATCAGAATGAAGCCAAAAACAAGAAATTTAAATGTTTTTTCTGTGGTCTCGCTGGTCACATGAAAAAGAACTGCAACAAGTGGAAATTGCAGAATAATGAGAAAAAGGAATCTTCAAAATCTGGACAGGTCTTTATGACTGTTGCAAATCAAAACAATCAAGATTATTGGCTCATTGATTCAGGAGCCTCGCACCATATTTCTTCGAAATTGAACTGGCTTTCTTCATACAAACAGTTTGATACTCCAAAGCCATTAAGATTAGGAGATGGAAGATCCATGTTTGCCAAAGGTATTGGTGAAATTAAAATTGAAATGTTAATACGTGGTAAATGGATACCTGGTCTTCTTACTAAAGTTTGGCATGTACCTGAATGTGATCAAAATCTTTTTTCATCTGGTGCTGCTTTGGATAATGGCCTTCATGAATATGCAGATAGCAAAGTACGTGAGTTTAGAACTTTAACTGGTGAAACTGTTGCTGTTGGTATTAGATATAACAGTGTTTACAAACTTTTTATGAAAGTTGTTCCTGATTTGGCATGTGTTGTTGTTGACAATGACAGTCTTCAACTGTGGCATGAACGCCTAGGCCATCAAAACAAACGCCATGTTCAAAAATTTTTGAAGAGAAAGGGTATTGAAGTAAAGCTTGATGGTGAATTTTGTGATGCCTGCATGTATGGTAAAATGCATAGACTTAGTTTTGGCTCTCGTCAAGATCGCCCAACTAGTCCTGGTCATCTTATTCATGCTGATGTCTGTGGTCCAATGCCAGAAAAATCTCTTGGAGGTAATAGGTACTATGTAGCATTCAAAGATGATTATTCTAAGTACAGAACTGTTTACTTAATGAAAGAAAAGTCTCAAGTCAAAGATATGTTGGGCATCTTTATGGCAGAAATGAAGACAGCAGGTTATATGATGAAAGAATTGTTAACTGATGGAGGAAGGGAATTTAATAACTCTGAAGTTCATCAAATTGTGTAAAAAGCAGGGCTGCATCATCGAATGTCTATGCCATATACACCCGAGCAAAACGGAGCAATAGAGAGGGAAAATAGAATTCTAGTTGAAGCAGCTCGATCAATGATCCATGCCACAGAATTGCCAGAAAAACTTTGGGGTGAGGCAGTGAATACAGCAGCCTATGTACTCAATCGAACAGGTCCCTCATCAGAAGAAGGAAAATCTCCCTTTGAACTATGGTATAAGAAAGTACCACCAGTTGACCATCTCAAAATATTTGGTACTGAATGTTTTGTTCATGTTCCAAAAGTCAGAAGGAAGAAATTTGACAAGAAAGCATTGAAAGGCTACTTAGTTGGTTATTGTGGTAATAGAGATGGGTACAGACTTTGGATTCCTGAGAAAAATGATGTGGTTTTGTCCAGAGATGTGGTTTTTAAAACAGAAAAAGTGGCTGACAACATCTACCAAGAAACTCGTTCGCCTCTACAATCTACAGAAGATGTTCCTGTTCCTACTGAAGATGGAGGTAGTAATGATGTAGGGGAAGCTGCTACAACTGAAGATGAGAATAGATATACTACTCTAAGAGATAGATCCCAGTTGCAAAAACCAACAAAATTTGATGGATATGTTATGCAAGCTGAAGATGAACCAACATCTCTTCATGAGGCAGTAAACTCAAGTAATGCTGAAAATTGGAAGGCTGCTATGGAAGAAAAAATGAACTCTCTCACTGAGAGTGGAACGTGGGAACTTGTTGATCTACCGAAAGGAAGAAAAGCTATAGAAAATCGTTGGGTTTACAAAATAAAAAGAAATTCTGAAGACGAAATAGAGCGGTTCAAAGCAAGACTGGTTGTTAAAGGATTCTCCCAAAAAGCTGGTATTGATTATCAGAAAACATTCAGTCCAGTGGTTCGTTGGGACACTATCAGATCTATTATTAGTGTGGCTGCTAGTGAACGTTTGAAGCTTGCTCAGTTTGACGTGAAAAGTGCCTTTCTATATGGAGACCTGCATGAAGAGATCTATATGAAGCAACCTCATGGATTTGATGATGGAAGTGGGCGTGTTTGCAAATTAATAAAAAGCCTATATGGCTTAAAGCAAGCTCCCAGATGCTGGAATCAAAAGTTTAAAGATTTTCTTCAGAATTGTGATCTCAAGCAGATGGACAGTGATCCTGGCTTATTTGTAAATAAAGATAAGACTTTGTTTTTGATCTTATATGTGGATGATGGAATTGTTGCTGTGAAAAATAAAAATCAGTTGGAAATATTTCTTAAAAAACTTACAAAAGAATTTAATGTTAAAGTTGAACCAGCTACATACTTTTTGGGCATGCAAATTAAATATTTAGATGATGGTTCTATTTTCATTCACCAAGAAAATTATTGCAAAAAGATCTTGGATAGTTTTACTATGTCTTCAGCCAATCCTGTTTGTATCCCCATTGACAAAAGTTTGTTATCTGAACCTTTTGAAAAGCTTGATGAAGAGGTACCATACAGAAGAGCAGTTGGCAGTTTAATATATTTATGTATGGTAACTAGACCAGATATTGCTTATTCTGTTAGTGTTCTATCTCAAGTTTTAGACAAACCTTCCAAAATGCATTGGTGTTTAGTGAAGAAAGTTTTGAAGTATCTTCGAGGAACTTCAAAATATGGTATCTTGTATAAGCCAAATTATATCTGCAAGCAATTGGAAGCATATAGTGATGCTGATTATGCTGGTGATACATCAACCAGAAGATCTACATCAGGGATGGTCTTCAAGTTTGCTGGAGGAGCCATTACCTGGGCCAGCAAGAGACAGACTTGTGTATCGCTCTCAACTACAGAGGCAGAATTTATTTCAGCCAGTGAGGCTTCAAAGGAAGTAGTGTGGCTACAGATACTTTTCCAGGATATTTGTCCTTTGATAAGTGTTCCTGTGTTGCAGGTGGACAATGAAAGTGCTATACGACTAGTCAAGAACCCTGAATTCCACAGTCGTACTAAGCACATAGATGTCCGCTACAAATTTATTCGTGAGAAGTATCAGAATGGGCAGTTAGATGTTCAACATTGCGAGAGTAATTCTCAAGCTGCTGACATTTTTACTAAACCTCTACCAAAAGCTACATTCCAGCAGTGGCGTAGCTAGACCCGACTTTCGGGGGGGGGTTACTTCTTATATATATATATATATATATATATATATATATATATATATATATATATATATATATATATAACATATATATATATATATATATATATAAAACATATATATATATATATATATGAAACATATATATACACACACACATATATATATATATATATATATATATATATATATATATATATATATATATATACATATATATATAATCGCTTGGAATTTTTCCCTTTTCTTCTTTTTTTTCTTTCTCTTCTCTCTTCTTTTTCTCTTTTTTTTGAGACTAACTTTTCGGGGGGGGTTTTGTCCCCAAAACCCCCCCCCTTAGCTACGCCCCTGCATTCCAGAGACTCCGCCAAATGATTGGCATGTGTGAAATAGAGACTTGATCTATGATATAGACTTGAAAGAGAGCCCCCCCCCCCCTCTTTTTTTTGTATTGCAGATATCAATTTAGGGGAAGTGTTATTGTAAAAATATATATCTGCAATTCTATAACTTTAACTGTAGCAATATTAACTGTAAGTAAGTAGTTCAGCTACTACTCAACTTTGTATCTGTATCGCGTGTGGTGTGTTTACTATGATGTGTGCAATTTTTCTCGTGCAGTATGTATATTAATCTTAATGTAACTTGCTTAATTACTTAATATAACTAATTTGTCAACTCTGCTGCTTCTTATTTCAAGTAATTTAATGTGCCTTCTATTTGAGTAACGATAGTCAAAAATTCTTCTACTGTAAGTCTAACATTGTTTAAATTTCTTCTCAAATGGTATTTAACCGATTTAACACCAGCTTCCTACAAGCCTCCAAAATTTGGGGAATTGGGTGGAACAAATTTCCAAATTACTGATTCAGAAGTTAAATAATTGAAAAACTGCTAATTTGCTTAGTAACAAGTGATAACCATTGTTTTAACTCTGAATCTGCGCCCGTAAAATTAGTGGCATTATCTGACATAATAATTGAACTTTTTCCTCTGTGAGCAAAAAAACGCTTTAGAGTAACTGGGGCATTCCACGGTATTCTTGACATTATGTTGAGTCCGTAACGTGACCTTTTTTTTGCCATAACTTTTTAATTTACCGTTTGATTTGCAAATTATTTTAATATTAGGTGGTGTGTTGGTAGGAAAAGATCAAAATAAAATAATATGCTAATCAAACAGTAAATTAAAAAGTTATGGCAAAAAAGGTCACGTTACGGACTCTACATAAATGTCAAAAATACCGTGGAATGCCCCAACTATGAAAGTCTCTGCAGTCAGCTCTGTGACTAGTTCAATATGAATAGATTTTGTAGCTAAACAAATAAATAAAGCTAAGTAAATTTTTGAATAGATTCCCATTCTTTGGTTCTTGTATTTAATTTCAAATGGACCACAAAAGTCAACTCCCGCAACATTAAATATAAAATTAGGGTTGGTCCTTTCAGATAGAAAATTACCCATAATTTGTTGTGCAGTAACAGGTTTATTTTTGAAACATATAATGCACACATGAACTATCTTTTGTGCAGTACTTTTACCATTAATTGGCCAATATTGCATGTGAACATGATGCAGCAATGATTGCGGACCCAAATGTAAGTACTTTTTATGGAAATATTCAAAAACCATTGAAGTGAGTTTATGGCTCTTAGGTAAAATAATTAGCTGTTTATGATTAAAACTTAAGTTGGACTTGTTTAACCTACCTCCTGCTCTAATAATTGAGTTTTTATCTAGAAATGGATTTAAAATTTTGAGTTTACTTTTCTTTGCTACTGATTAGTTTCTCTTCAGCAGTTCTATTTCTTCTGTAAATTCCACTTCTTGAACAGATTTAATTAAGAATTTAGTGGATTGGTCAAACTCTTGGATATTTATCTGACCCTTAGAGCTGCATCGGCTTTTAGCAAATCTGAAAATAAAACATAATATGCGAATAATTTTTGAAAAACGTTAGAAATATTTAGGATGTGTGAATAAATGAAGTGTCCTTGGTTAATGTCAAACAAATATTCTTTTTGAGTTCAGTTTCATAGGTGTTAGAGTCTAGATAATTTGCAGAGGTTTCTGTCATTTTCTCTTCCGATATGTCTTGCTGTAGAAATTCTGAACCCGTAAACCACAAAGATGAGAGTTGAGAACTGCTTGCTCCACATGAGATAATGTCTGAAGGGTTCTGTTCGGATGCTACATGCTTCCATTGGTAGGCTTCAGTAAGTTGTTGAATGGTAGAAACCCTGTTGCCAACATAGGTCTTTAATTGATGCGAAGGAGTTGATCCTCGCAAGTGCAATAGCGGAATCTGACCACAAGATGACTTTGATGCAAGGACGGATACAAGGGAGGGGCGATCGCCCCTCCCTTGAGGGACCCTGCACCGGTAATTTTTCTGAATTGAAGTCTTAAAATGCAAATGTGCCCTTTTTAATGGCGTTAAGAAAGGGGGTTCGCCGCTAGAGGGCGCTAGAGTTGCTGGGGAGTGTTTTTGCTGCTCCTGAGATAAGTGATTTTTTACTGTAATTGTTTATTTTACTACTTTAGTTTCAGTATTTTTATTGTATTTTATCATATAATTAAGTATTCTTGTGCTTTTAAGTCTTATTTTTGATTTACTTGCTTTCTTAAAGTGTTTTTCTATTCTGTGTAGCTAAGCCTAAATTGTGCTGATTTCTTGTTGTTAAGCCTGAGTGCTCTGTTTAGGGTGTAACTTGTTTATTTTAATTTACTACTTGTCTTAGGATTTAGTAATATTTGCATCTTTTACTTCCAATGCTTTCTAATTCTAATAATTAGCATTATTTCTCCAATTTTGTATTGACGTTTTAAGTGTACCATTTTGAGCTAGAATGGGAGTTATATGCATAATGAAGGAGGTTAAAAGTGGTAAAGGGGACAAGTGGATTTCTTGTGACCTATGTCAGATGTTCTGCTTGTTTAAGGGGAAGGATGAGTCTGAGAAGGATTTCATTTGCACAAATTGTGTTAAACTCTCAGAAATCAGAGATAGGATGCTTACTTTGGAGGGTGAGTTAGCATTAGGCTGTAGGCGTGTAGATGGGGTAAACACTAAAGAGGGTAAGGGGGAAGTTAGCAAAAAGGAGGTTGGCATTAGCTGTGTGTTAGATAGTGGGAATATTCCAGAATTAAAGGAGGAAGTTAGTAAAAAGGATGTGGGCATTAGCTGTGTGTTAGATAGTGGGAAAATTCCAGAGGTAAAGGGGAAAGTTATTGCTGAGGCGACTGACTGGGAAACAAAGGGTATAATTTTGGGAGATTCAATGGTGCGTGAGGTGGGAAACTCAATAGGCAGAGTTAGACGTAAGGTGGCTAGATGTTGTTTGCCAGGGGCTCGGGTGAGAGATGTAAATAGGGTTGCTGAAAAGAAGGGGGTATTTAATAAAGAGGATGTAGTTACTTTGTGGGTGGGAACTAACAATGTAGGCCATAGTAACAACGATGAGTTTACAAAGGAATGGGATTCCCTGTTGGACAAAGCAACCAACTGTTCGGCAAATGTCCAAGTGGTTGGTTTGCTTCCCAGGTATGGAGTGCAACAGAGTTGGTTAAACCAACGGGCTAGGTGTATGAACCTGGTACTCAAGGAAATTTGCGTTAAGCATAGTATCAGGTTTATTGATGTGTGGAGTAAATGTAAACGAGATTGGATTGCTAGGAATGGCCTGCATCTGAGTTCTACAGGGGTCAAAATGGTTAGTGGTTTGGTTTTAGAGGCTTCAGAATCAAAAAACTAAGTTGGAATGGGGGGTATGGTTTAAGGAGCAGAATTCGAAAGGGTACTAACTATTGGGATTTGAGTAGAAACGGAAATAGGGTGGCTAATAAGAGAAAAGATTTTAACAGCTAGGATTCAAACAATCGTGCAGCATTAAATAAAAGTAAGATGGGCTTACTTAAGGTTTTTTATACAAATGCTCGTAGTATTAGGAACAAGATGGAAGAATTGAAAAGCATAATTATAGACGAGAGGTTGGATATTATTGGAGTTACCGAGACATGGGCTACCGAAAGTGATGATGATTTATTATCTATTGCTGGGTATAATTTGTTTAGACAAGATAGAGTAGGTAAAAGAGGTGGTGGGGTTTTATTTTATGTCAGAGACACTTTAATTTGCAATGAATTGGTAATTAATGATAAACCTAATGAGATTGATATGATTTGGCTGGAGTTGATTAGTAATAAGGGCAAAAAACTACATTTAGGGAATATTTATAGGCCACCCAACTTAAGCCAGGGTCAAGACGAACAGATGTTTAGTATTATTAGTGACATTTCTAGCAAGGGGTCAGTCATCATAATGGGAGATTTTAATTTTCCAGGAATTGATTGGAATAATTTTTACCATAGTAATAGCAGAGAAGAGGAATTTTTGAAAGTAATTGGTGACTGTTTCTTAGATCAAATTGTAACTCAGGGTACTCGACAGGACGCGATTTTGGATCTAGTTTTCTGTGACATGGAAGGCTCCGTTCAGGGGTTATGTGTAGGGGAACACATTGGAGATAGTGACCACAACAGTATTAGGTTTGGGATTAAATTTGATATGCACAAAGTAGAGAATTTTAGGTTTGTGCCCAATTTCAGAAATACTGACTTTGTGGCACTTCGGCACGGTTTGAAAGCAGTTTTTTCTTCTGGATTGGACAATTTCGATGTGAATCTTCAGTGGGCAGAGTTTAAGGAAAATCTAGCGAATACGGTTAGGGATCATGTTCCTTTTAGGAGAAAGGGTGTCAACACTAAAATTTGGCCAATGTGGTTCTCCAAGGAAAATAAAGACGCTCTAAATTACAAGCAAGCTGCTTTTCATAGGTTTAGAGAAACAGGTCACAGTGCAGATAGGCTCCAATATTGTAAGGCAAGGCGTAAATTTAAGTATTTGGTACGGATTCAGAAAAGATAGTTGGAGCAAAGACTGGCAGATAACATAAACAGGAATCCCAAGAGCTTTTTTGCATACGCTAATTCGGGGAAAGTTCGAAATAGTCATATTGGGCCACTGGTTGATGAGCACGGAATTTTGATTCAGGACGATAGTGATATTGCTAATGTTCTTAATAACTTTTTTCGAGTGTTTTTAACGATAACTGTATCTCAACAGTTGACACCAACAAGACACAAGCTATAGCACAGCTTGAGGACTTTGTATTTTCCAGGGATGACGTTTAACTTCATTTGAAAAAAATTAAAGAGACTAAGGCTCCGGGGCCAGATAATATTTATCCGAAAATTTTATTTGAATGTGCAGAGGAATTAGCAGATGTAATCGCAAACATTTTCAATGCTTCATATAATTCGGGGACAGTGCCAGAGGACTGGAAGCTGGCTAACATTACACCGCTCTTCAAGAAAGGGTCTAAACGGAGTGCAGGAAATTATAGACCTGTGAGTCTAACTTCGGTGGTTTTCAAAATTTTTGAAACATTGATGAAAATTAAGATAGTAAATTTTCTAAAGACAAATAATCTATTGACTAGGTTTCAGTACGGTTTCAGGAAAGGTAAATCTTGTGCAACTAATTTATTACATTTCTATGACAAAGTTACCATGGCTTTGGACAATAAGAAGCCTGTAGATGTTGTTTACACTGATTTTCAAAAAGCTTTCGATAAGGTACCGCATGTTGCTCTACTTAGCAAATTAGCTGATATGGGAATAGGAGGGAAAACTTTCATTTGGGTAAAAAACTGGCTGACCGGAAGGAAACAAAGAGTAGTTGTAAGGGGAAATTATTCTAATTGGAGTGAGGTCTTAAGCGGGGTTCCTCAAGGATCAGTGTTAGGGCCTGTTTTGTTCATTGTCTTTATGAACGATATTCATAAAAATATTTCTGAGAACATGAATTGTTTTGCTGATGATGTCAAACTTATGGGGACTGTAGAAAATGAAGAACAAGCAAATCAGCTGCAAGAGGATCTAGATCATATTACGGAGTGGGCTGATAAAAGGGGTATGGCTGTTAATGTTGGGAAATGTCAAGTGCTACATTTAGGGCATGGAAATAAGTGTACAAGTTATTATTTGCAAGGTTCAGTCATTAGTCAGGCAGACAAAGTTACTGATCTGGGGGTCTTAATAAGTCAGGATTTAAAGTTTAGCCAACAGTGCAGCATTGCTAGTAACAAAGCCACTAAGATGCTTGGGTTTATCAATAGATCTATTTCAAATAAATCTAAAGAAGTTTTCCTGCCCTTATATAGAAGTTTGGTAAGACCCCATTTGGAGTATGCTGTTCAGTTTTGGTCTCCTTATCTTAAGAAAGACATTAATGTATTGGAAAGGGTTCAAAGGCGGGCTACAAGGCTAATAAGTGGATTTTCCCACTTAGATTATGATTCCAGGCTTAGAAGGATAAAAATGTACAGTCTTGAGCAAAGAAGAGACCGAGGGGACATGATTCAGCTGTTTAAATTTATTAAAACGAAAGATGTTACGGGGCTAAAGTTTAGCACTGAAAACAGGACAAGGGGTCATTGTTTTAAGCTATTTAAATCTCAGGCTAACATGGATAATAGGAAAAATTATTATTTTAGCAGGGTAGTGGAACCTTGGAACAGCTTACCGGAAGAGGTGGTAATGAGCAAAGGAGTAGACAGTTTTAAGAGGGCCATTGATCTTCACTGGAGATTGTAAATTGACTAGGACCAGTCTAGCTGGGCCCAGAGCCTGTTGCTGGTTGTCACTTTTGTATTTGAAATAGGGTTTGAATCAACCTTAACCCCCTTGCAGTTAGACAGTTCCAGAATTACATGTTAAATGGACGAGATATCTTGTCAACAACTGCAAGGTGGTTGAGCAAAGTTTTGAGAATTAAAGTTTCAAAAAGACAATTTTAAACGATATTTGGCGATGTTCGAAAAAGAAGTTTGGAAGCCTTCCAAGGGTATTTTGCAAAATTTAACTCTTAAAGCACATTTTAGAAGATTTTTGACGATGTTAAGGGGAGGGAGGTTCGAAACTTTCCCCAGAAATTATTACGAAATTGAAGTTCTTTTTTGAACACAAGTTTGGAGTACCAATTTCAATAGTAAAGGAAAGGAATAATTTTCGAGACTTCTTTGGCTAAATCTTTATATTTTAATTGTTTTAGATAACTGTGCCCCCCCCCTCCTCGAAAAATGTATAAATCATAAATCCTTAACGTAGTAAGAGGTCAGTTAAAAAATCAACCGCCCCCTCCTTGGAAAGTTTCTGGATCCGCCCTTGCTTCCTTGATATTCATTTTCAAAGATTTTAAGATTTTTTGTGTTAACTCTGCGAGTAGATGACAAGCAGAGTTCTAATTCGGCAATTAGCATTTTCTTCAGCGGAGCTACCCGAGGTTTGCTACATATTAGATGCAAGGACACATCTTGAGATTTAGAAATGCTCTGAAGATAAATCGTTGCTCCAAAGGCAGCTTCTGAAGCATCTGCAAAACCGTGTAATTTTAATGTGTCACCGTCTTCATTTTCTAGGTAACGCTGCTTTTTAATATTTTCTATCTCCTTTAAAGGATATCAGAAAATTACGCCATTCAGTTGCAATTGAATCTGGTAACTTGTCTTCCCATTTTAGTTTAAGTAGCCAGTCTTTGCATAAAGATTTTTGCCTTGCATATTACGGGAGCAATTAAGCCTAGAGGATCATACAATTTTGCAATGTCAGATAGAACGTCTTGTTTGGTGTAACTTTCCTTGGGTTTCAAGGAAACCTTGAAGGAAAATTTATCTTCTGTTGGGTTCCAATTTATCCCCAAAGCTTTTTTCTCATTTTCGGATTCATCAAAACTATGATTTTCTTCAGTCAAATTAGAAATGGAATTGCTGACATTTGAGCTCCATTAATGAAAAAATATTCCACTGGTTTTAAACATTTCCGAAAGTTGTTTTTGATTCTCTTCAAATTCCTTAATGTTTGAGGCTCCGGATACCACATCATCCATATAGAAATCATTTAGAGTTACAGCAGATGCTAGAGGAAATTTTGAAACTTCATCATATGCAAGTTGTTGAAGTGTTCTAATAGCTAAATCAGGGGCACTCGATGTTCCGTATGTTAGTTTTTATATGTAAGAACAGGATCTTCTGCCGTCTTTTCCCCCAAAATTCTTTGGAGAATTTGTTGAGATGGATGGATTCCAATTTGCCTGTACATCCTCTTAATATCGGCTATGAATGAGTATTTATGTTTGCGAAATCTGACCATTATGTCAAAAATATCTTCTTGGACATCACCTTTCAATAAAATATAGTTAAGGGGTTTTCTAGAAGTTGTTACGGCTGATGCGTTGAAGACGACACGTGATGGAGTTGTCTGATTTTCTGGTTTATACACTCTGTGATGCGGCAGATGATAAGATTTTTCTTTGATATCTTCATCTGAGATAACTTTCATGTGATTTAGATCTTTGTATTATTGCATACAATTTTGATATAATTGCATCATTGTTGATTTTTTTTAAAATTGCTTCCAAAGGCTTTTAAGTCTTCATTTTGCATTTGCTCTGGAATCTCGTAAGCAGGATGGTTCTTCTTTAAGAGGCGTAGAAACAACGAACCTACCATCAATATCTTGGTTATACGTTGATGTAAAATAGTCTTCGCAAAATTTTGCTTCTTCGCTAATGATGCCCTTACTGTCCTCCATGTTTTCTATGTTCCAAAATTTCTGAATACTTTGTTCAAGAGTCCAAAATTTTAAGAAATTTCCTTATGTCCCCCCCTCCCCTGCATTTTCATAAGGTCAAGCCTTTTTTTTCTTTTTTTTTGTGTTAGGGTTGCTTGCCGTCCTTTTGAATTGAACTTAGGAGGGGAAATGGCATCCCTAACTGGGGTATAGAATATCTCCAATTTTAGGAGATCCAAGGGTTCCCCCGGAGGAATTTTCATAGAAGTCTGCACTTTGAAGCCTTAAGGGATTATTGGAACTACAAAATTCTCGGAAAAAATAGGCAAAATATTATTTTGCAAATTACAATAATGCACAGTAAAAATTGTTTTCGGGTCAACAAATCAATGACAGCAGTCCTCAGAGAGAAAAAGCGCAGGAGAAAAAAGATAATGCATTTTGCTTAACATTGGCCATTGGTTCAATTCAACTAATTTTTGATCATGCCTCCGACCCACCCACAAATACAACATTGAATTATATACAAAATGGTCAATAGTAAAAGATGTTTTAAAAGGAATTGTGTACAGATTTTGAAAATAGGTAACAAGTGTAACATGCTGCTCATTGGGACAATTCATATAATTTATACATTTGATAAGAAATAAAATTGAAGTACACTTTGCTTCGGAATTTTAAAGACTGATCTAATTCTTTGCAAGGACCCGAGAACAATTAAGATTATTTAAGGCACTTCATTTGCCCTTTCCAGTCTCTGAAATTTAGTACTAGATTGTACAGTTTTGTTCTAACTTTGTAGGAGAACTATTTTAAGTTTAAAAGAAAAAAGATTTCCCAATATACCAACTTTTACCAATTACAAGAAGTGCAGAAAATGAAAATGAATAGTAGTAGTGTATTTGGGGGGGGGGGACTAAACAGATTAACAATATGCAGAAGAAGTAAGATGAAAACAAGCACTAAAATTTTTTTCCAAGATACAGCATTCACGATTAAATAAACAACAAGCAAGACATGAAACATGTGAGTCACAAAAAAATTATCTCAAGTAATATGTTACAGAAACATGAAAACCATGATTTTTACATTTTCGCTGCAGGATATCGCAAGGAGCTGAATTTGACACATTTTGGCATTTCTCGCCTTACCTCCCTCCCATTTGTTATAAATTTAGAAACTTATGATTTGTATCCACACTTGTCCTAATTTTAAAGGTTTTCAAGCACTTGATAAAATTATTTTTTTCAAGAACTTTTTTTTTTTTTTTTTGGAACAAATCATGAAATTTTTGGGCGTTGAGAGCCTTTAACGAAGTAGGTGCCCTAAGCTATAGCTTGTTTAGTTTATAGGTAAATCCAGTTTTTTGAAATCTGTATTTTAGCTTTTAATTTGTTGAAATAATTGTCAATTGTTTCAAATACTGCAGCTGAATGTGAAGCTCGATCAGAAGTTTTCAGTTCGAAATAGTTGTTTTTAACACATTTCAGCAACCCAGTGAGAGCTTTATTACTTGTAGTACAGTGTACATTGCCCTCCTTCCTCCCCTATCAGGAAAAGGGATTCGCTATTCTCTTCATTTTCACTTCTGAACCATTCAAAAAAGAAAAAAAAAATCATTATTTTTTCTTCTAAGATTTCGGGAGGTGTGTTGTTACTGTGTATAAAGTCCATCCAAGACTGGGGGGGGGGGCATTGCCCTTCCTCGCCTTCTCTTAAATCGGCCCATGGTGCTGATAAGCGTTTTTACCCCAGTCATGCAGAATGATCGGTAATACATTGTAAGTAACGAAAAACATACTCTTTTACTATTGTTGTTGTGAAGTGATGAGATAGGATTATTTACTGTTGTTGCTAACAGGCATTTATGCCTAACAGGAAAACCTAACAGGCCTGTAAAGGAAAAAAATCTAAAAAGTCAAAAAACTACATTAATATAGCAAAAAACTATGCTATTTTTTTATTAGCATCAAGGCTCGATCACTTCACGGCGATTTTCTAAATGTTTCGCCAAATAAATCAAAACAATAAAGCACTGCTTTTCAAAGGTTGCCAATACAAGATTGTTGAAGTTTAAAATTTAATGTTTAACTTCTATACAGAACGGGGCCTCAAACAATACCTAAAGTTTCACTGTAATGAAAAATGATCCATCAAATAATTAAATTTGCAAATCTACAGCTTAAATTCGCCACATTACTGTCATTTAAGAATTTAGCCAAAGAGTTAAAAACAAACACCTTCTCTATGGTAAAACGTAGGCTTCAAACATTTGTGATGTAAATGTAATCTCAAAGGAATAAAAAAAGAAAAAAACAAATGCACATTTTACGATCTACGTTATGATAATTCCCCAGAAAATGTAGAAATTGCAGACAGATTTTGAGGACTGTGAGTCTTTGCAAATTTTCCAATCGTTGTCAAATTTGTGGACGTCAAAGACTAAAAGCTAAGGTACTTCGACCATGCTGATAGTCACAAAAACAGACAATTATTGCCTAAAATTGGTGATCACGCCAAGTCCCCAATATTGACATATCTTCAAAACTACTAGTAAAAAAAAAACAGTTCACCATAAAAGCAGAAGAAAAAGGAGTAATATATTTGTACACACTTTTACATTTAATTATCTGAATTAAAACATAACCTTTGATTTAGCTTTTCAAAAATTAACGATATCCCAACAAAACATAAATGTGAAAAAAAGAGCCAAATTCGGTCAAAATGAGGTTCGGGGTAGATGGTGTCACCGACAAAAGAGTTCAGGTCTAAAAGGGTACCAATTTCCATAGCAGTTCCTCATAGATGTTGGATTTTCCCATGTTCTTCAATTAATTTCGAAAACAAATTTTTACTTTCTTTGATATTGGATTTAAGACTTACCACGTTACTTTATAATTAGAAATGTCAAATATTTTTAAAACGGTTTACAGATGACTAAAACTTGCCACTAGTCTAAAATCCATTACCAAAAAAAGTAAAAATTGTTTTCGAAATTAATTGAAGAACATGGGAAAATCCAACATCTATAAGGAATTGCTACAGAACTTGGTACCCATTTAGATCTGAACTCTTTTGTTGGTGACAGCGTCTACCCCAAACCTCATTTCGACCAAACTTGGCTCTTTTTTCACATTTATGTTCAGTTGGTAATATTTTCCAATATGTTCCCAAATATTATACTTAAAAAAATAGATAAAATGAACAAATAAAATCTGAAAACCAAGGCTATTGAAAATTTGCTTCTTCCCAAAAATAGTAGTTTGGGCCACATGTACTTTTTATTTCATTTTGTTCATAAGCCATTTTGTCTTAATAAATTGTTTCATTAGCATAGTTACATAATACTCATTATCGCCTCAGAGCAACAGTAGGAATCTTAGTGTTGTTTCAAAGCTTAGATGTCTTAATGTTGCTCTGAGTCGATTAAGACAGTGATTAATTAAGTAGCCAACTATTTATAAACTACAACACTTGAGAATAATTATTTAGGGGGATTATAGGTCATTTAAGCTTCGCTTTGATGCTTAAAAAAATTCTCGGAAGATTTTTCATCATAATGTTAAAAATATGTCCACTTAATCATATCATAATAAAAATTTCGAAACGGCTCTAAAAGTTGCATCCAGATTTGGAATGTAGCCTACTAAACTTGTACCTTCAAGGAATGACTGACTTTTAGCCGATGCCTCACAAAAAAATTGGAAATAAATATAACTCCTACAGTAAGCACATTTATATTTTGGGTCAGATCCATATATATACCATACTATCCAGGGGTCTGGCCAGAGGAAATTTGGGTCTGTTAACGGACCCTTCACAAAAATTCGATCAACCAAAATGGACCTTTCACAAAATTCCGATCAACCAAAATGGACCTTTCACAAAATTCCGATCAACCAAAACGGACCCTTCACAAAATTCTGATAAACAAAAACGGATCTTTCACAAATTGTTTATTGAAAGAGCAAATCTGAACTCAAAATAAAGCATATTTCTGTGTATAAACTGCAAATTTTACAAAAGAAAATCGCCACTTTTGTGATACACCTGCAAGAGATAAATAACTAATGAGCCAAAATATAATGCTTGTTGCTTTTTTAAAAGGAATAACTGTTGAAAGTCAGTTTTGTTTTAAATAATTTTGCTTGTTTGTTTCATCATATAGCTAGCTGTTTCTCAGCGGTGTTGTTAAAAACTTCTCTTAAAAGGCAGTGTAAGCACTTATCTCCCCCACTCATTTTTTAAACAATAATATGCATGGCAAATTGAACTTAGAACTGCAAACAAAATGAACATGGAACTGTAAACAGATAGTTGGGGTGAGGAAAAAATGTGATTTTGCGGTGCGATGATTGAATTTTATTTTGGAAGAAAATTGAACATGGGTTTGAATTTCGATGCTAACAAGGATGATTGACTTTAATAACCTTTTTTCTTTAATACCATTTTTATACTTTTGAAGCCTTTATTTTGAAAAATACAATCTGTTTACATCCGCTATGAGAATCATATTTTATACCTTTTTCAAGCTAGCATTGCTTTTTTAGAAGGCAAATAAATGAAAAGTCTCTGTTACAAAGCTTATTTCAAGCTCTTTAAGCGAAATTCTGTTTTCTTTTATGAATCAAAAGTTTAAATGCTGAGTAGATAGCTTAATTTCATTCAACTGTATTGATGGATATTAATGATATCTTTATCATAATGAAATTCTGAAAAATTTCACAAAAAATATTTCTTTTTATCAGCTATTTTTAAGCCTTGGCTTTGAGAATTGCGATCTCTTTGCATCTGCTATCGGAATCAGATTTTTCGAATTTTTGATGTTTAGTATGCTTCGTTAAGAGGAAAACAAATAAAATATCTTTTTACTTTTATTAAAATCACCCAATTTATGTTTTAAACGAAATTCTGTGCTTTTTAAGAGGATCTTAGGTCAAAAAGTTAAATGCTGTATCCCTGCCTGAATTATATTTTCAATACAATACATATAGCATTTTTGGTATAATTTAACATAATGTAGAATGACATATATATATTGATATTTGAGGGATGTTTATCTCCTAGAGAGTGATGCCTTGAGAATGATGTTCTCCACAGAAAAGAGGGACAACACCCAACTCAATGATGCAGTTACACCATCTCAAAATTTTGAAAATTTGTTTTGCCAAAAAGAAGTTTTTTTTGCAAAATTATTTGATTTTTAACACAATTATTTGATTTTTCACAAAATTAATTGATTTTTCACAAAATTATTTGGTTGTTCACAAAATTATTTGGTTTTTCACAAAAAAACGGATTTGTCAAAAATCCTGGACTCTTATCTCAATGGTACCTATACATTCATCCATTATAACAATTTTTCCTATTTTCATAAAACAGATGCATGCAAATTGCGCAGAAAAGCATGACATGAGTCTTGAACACATCTATAGCATGAAATAATTAAAATTACACAAACCTTGGAAATGCTTATACCTATGGCTTCGAAAGGACCCTCACTAAACGTTATCGCATCTTTGTCAAAAGCTTTAAGTTTTGTGGCATTTATAGTTAGTTCAGAATCAATGGATGCTCGAGCAGTTATCACACTGGGCAACTTAAATGTGCTCCATAAATAATGTATTGTATCATTTGGTCCTTTTGCAGCAATATGAACAACCTCTACTTCTTTAGTAGACCCGCTTTCATCCTGCACAACATGGCATTCAAACTACAGAAAAATACATGAGATTAGAATCATGTAACATTTAAAAATAACAAAATACTATAACAAATACAATTTTCAAACCATACTTACTTCTCGGTTAATTGCGCACACTGCAGAACATAATATCAACACAAGAAAAACTTTCAAATCAGGAAAACACATCTTGTTGCTTTCGAAATTTAATTGAAACAAGAACACACGGACTAAATATTACATAAATGTAAATACCAACAAATAATACGGCCCTCACGTCATGTTGATATTCAAATTGTCGTGTTGATTAGTTATCATTGAGCGACTCATTGCAGAAAGGAACCTATGGACTTTAAGGTTACCACATTCGTAACTTTATCAGATTCATGGCAAATTCTCGTGTTCATTCATTGAAACAAATATCCCAATTTAATTTATCAAGCAGTTTACTTCCTAGTCCAGCTAAAACGATTCATATAAATAATCAGACTCTAAGTAAGAACGAAAAAAATTGGACGATCGGAGAAATGTAAATCGCAAAACAAAAAACTTGCCATTTCAATCAAGGATTCTCGGCGAACTCTTGGCGAAAAACCAATTGCTCGAATCCTATCTGTTGTTATAGAAACGGAGGTTTACTCTGACGTTGATGCGGTTACAGGGTGACATTGCTAAAGTCACGTTTCTATTTTTCAGCTTGACAACCCTATTTTTCCACTTAAATGATTTCAAACATACAATTTTTTTAAATCAAATCTAATTATATATTTGATATTGCTTCTAGCTCTCAGTTCCTATTTAATACATATTTTTGAAGCATGAAGAAGTGAAGTAAATTAATTCTGTCGCCATGTGCCGAATGTTTACTTCCTGCGAGGCCGAAACTGCAGAATGCTGGTTTTGATATTTTTCTGAATTTTCTTCTGTAGTATTTGGGTAACTATTTTATTGGCTTTTCTATTTTCCCTGTGCTGTTGCATTTTGATCATAAAATGACGTGATTGAATTTTACAAAGGGAAGGAATGTTGTAAATATCAGTGGAATCAAGCTTCCAGTTTTTACAACTAAAAACTGATGAATGTTTATTGGTGCATTATTGTTATTTTAAAAGTCATTTCCTAATTTTGAAAAAGAAATCACAGAAGTCAATAACTTATCTTTCTGAGAATCAAATTATTTCAAAAAGCCAGTGATGTCAGCCCTCCTATAATTTCTACATTTCATTTGATTTATTTAATAATAGAGAAAAATTGTATTTTTATTACTTTATCTGCTGTTTTCCCCACATTCAAACTTGAAACTAATTACCTATGACACATTAATATAATCTGTAGAATATTCTCCCCAGGTTTCAGTTTACAGAAAAAAAAGTTTTCTATTTTCTGTTAAGGAAATGTAAATAAGAAAACTTTTTTTTTCATAAATATATAGGAAAATTTGAATATGTTGACATGTTATTGATGGGTAAACTACAACTGAATGTCTATTTTCAGAACATGGGAAAAGATAACCGTCGTATTTCAGCTCCAGACAATTGTTTGTCTCCTCTTAATTTTAAGGAATGCAATAAAAAGGAATTGGTAAGTATATATACTTTGCTTGGAACTAACAGTTTTTATCAGCAAAACATTGGTGATAGATGCAATACATTTGGCTAGAGAGATGCGAGGGTTCAACCAACCTAAAAAATGAATTCAAGGTTCTTTTTAAAAAATATATATTGTGTAAAATTATTTTCATAGTTCTTTTTCTGTGTAATTTCAAATTATATTCAACATTTTACTTGAAATTGATTTTGAAAAACAAACAATATGTTGAGCATGGAAACTTTATTGTCTATGTTTCTTATTAATTCTTGGCTTTTACATACAATCATTTTACTACTAATTGTTGCTGTTATCCAGAGTAAAAATTGAAAATCAATATAAAAGGTTCACCTAAATCAATTTAAATATATTATATATATATATATGTATTATATGTATATGAATTTTTGACTTAATTAACTCGTGTGTTGTGTATTTGTAAAAATTTTGGGATTTTACTATTGATATATAAAAGAGATAATAAATATGTAATTCTTTACTTTGTGTTCAAATAACATCAATGCTAAATAGATTAGTTGTTGGGAGGAAAAAAAGTTTAATTTTATACTTATTTTTTAAAGACTGACATTGATTCAAGGCCAGATGGAAGGGCTTGTGATGAATTAAAACCAATATGTAAGTATATGAATTGCTTGGCGTAATTAACCTAGTTGCATTATGTTTTAGTAAAAATTTTGGTGGCTTGCTTATGACATGTAAGAAGAATAAATTAATACATAATTATTTGCTTTGTGTTCGAGTATTTGTGTGCTAAATAGATTAACTCAAGGGTTCTCAAATTGGGTGTCGTGGCACCCTGGGGTTTCAAAAGAAGAACTGAGGTGTGCCGCGAAGTGTCCATGATATAAATATACTATATGTAAGGTGAGTAGCTAAATAATGCCCCGTTGACCAGCAAGGAAATCCTCTATTTTTCGATACAGTATAAAAAATACACTCCTAACTGATGATAAAGTGTTAACAACAAGCCATTTTTTAAACATCATGCATCAGTGTAGCAAAAGTTGTTGCAGAAAACAAGAGTGATGACAAAACCAACTGATCTTATTTTACGGTAAATTTTGATTCTACATGGTTCTCTGAAGTTTAAATTGAATTTAAAAAAAGTCTACTGTTCTTAAAACCTAAACTATGTTGTTGACAAACCCCGTCGCAGATATTTCAGCAGCCTGCAGATAATTTTACCAAAGAACAAAAAGAAAGAAAGAAAAAGATAAATAAATCAAAGAAAAGAAAGAAATTCAACTTGCCAAAGATCGTTTGAAGATCGTTTTTTGACCAGAAAAGCGATGGATGCTTTAGCATTTTAGCTAGAAATATAGTCGCCATATTTGGTCATTCACAAGATTGAAGTAGATAAGAAGCATAAGTACCTAGGTTTTCAAAAACAAAGCAGAATTCGATGTTTTATTTAACTGCAAGCTAATGAAAACAACTTAACGTGTTGAAAATTGTTTTTTTTTTTTAATAATAATTTGCTTGAGAAATGAAAAATTTTATACTTAGTCTCAGTAGGATTTTAAAGTTATTTTTTGCAACAAATTCAGAAATTTTTATCTTAATTTTTGCCGTAGTCGCAATGTTTGGTTATTTCCGAAATGTTGGTACGCAAGACTCTACGTGCCTACGTTTTCCTAAATGGAATAAGATGTTTACTGCAATGTAAACTATTGAAAATTATGCAAAATGTGTCATTTTTTTCTGATAATTCTTAATTATTGTCTTGAAATTAAAAAATATATATATATATTAGAAAATTATCTTTAGAATGTTATCTTATTTTCATTGCTTTAGAGGCTAATGTGCTGAAAACTGACTATTCCATCTAAATTTTAGTTTTTTAAGGATTTTGAATTTATTACTACTTTTATTTAATACAAACATTCAAAAATATTAATAATTATGAACTTTTCGCCTAAACGCCATGTTTGATCATTCGCAAGATAGAAATCGACGAGACTATTACTTGCCTAAATTTTCAGAAACAGAATTGGATGTTTCACTTAATAGAAACTATTGAAGATAACATAAAATGTACAATAAATCATGATGATTTTTTTTTAAATTATTTTCATGAAAAATTTGAATTATTATCTGCACTAATGTATTTGATCCCCATTGCTTTGGAATAGATCCCATTGCTCTGAAATACAGTTTCCTGCCAACTTCTCATTTACTAATTTATTTGTTTTTTCATTTTTGAAAAAAAAAATCAAAAACCTATTTTAACTTAAATTTTCTGTATTTAAATAAATATGTATTGAGTAATTGTTTTTCATGTAGTGTGAAGAGTTCCATTTATTTTTATGAAAGTTGTAAAAACTGCCCTCCACCCATAAGCGGATTTAGAACTAAGTACCTGGGGGGGGCAGCTTTTTTTTTTTTTTTTCAGCATTATCAGTTGTATTGATTACAACTGGCTGGATTTAGACTTAGTGTGCCCCTAAGCTATTTCAGGGTTTGGGTCTCTTTAGTAGTCTGGTCAACTTTTCTATCGGTGGCAAAAAAGGCCATTTTTTAGAGCCCCCCCCCCCCCTGCATTATACATAAGGTCTAAGGTGGAAAATGGAGTCCCTTTTAAGTAGGGGATAGAATATCTCTAATTTTATGGGGTCCGGGGGCTCCCCCGGAGGAATTTTTGTAAAATAGATATAAAATTCTGCATTTTGAAGCCTTAGAAGGGGTAATGGGAACTACTAAAATCTCAGAGACAAATAGCAAAACACTCTTTTGCAAATTACAATAATACACAGTAAAAATTGTTTTCGGGTTGACAAATCAATTACAGCAGTTCTCAGAGAGAAAAAGCAAGAAAGAATAGAAGATTATGCATTGTTATTTGCTTACTTCGGCTGTCGGTTCAATTCAATCAGTTTTTGATCACGCCTCCAACCCACCGACAAATACAACAATGAATTAAATACAAAATGATCAATAGTAAAATGCTTTAAAAGAAATGGTGTATAGATTTCGAAAATAGGCCCATTTGGACAATTCATAATTTATACACTTGATAAGAAATAAAGTTGAAGCACACTTTGCTTAGGAATTTCAAAGACTCATCTAATTCGTTTGAAGGACTCGATAACAGTTAAAATTATTTAAGGCACTTAAATTGGCCTTTCCAGTCTCTGAAATTTAGTACTTGAGGGTACTGTTTTACAGTATTGTTCTAACTTTGTTACTAGAAACAACTATTTTAAGTTCGGGGCCTCGGTGGCCGAGCGGTATTGCTCAGCAACTGATTGCATGCAGAGAGGCGCGGGTTCGATTCCCGCCCACTGCCCTGGGTGTTCATCTGATTTCCCTGTATTGTAATAAATCCGAATTGTGCTATCTGTCTTATGTGTCTGAACAAAAGTCGGACTTCCCCCTAAAATGGGGCTCAGTCAAACGGAAGCCGCTCATATTAGCCTCAAAAGCGGATTAACGCCTTCGTTATTCATTACCTTGGGTGCTCCAAGGGGCATCAGAAACAACAACATTTTTTTAAGTTTAAAAGAAAACTATTGATTTCTCATTACAACAACTTTTTATTTTCAACTACAAGTAGTGCAAAAAACGAAAAAAAAAATGAAGGTAGTGTTTTTTTTCCCCCTTCTGGGCTGAACAAATTAACAATATGCAGAAGAAATAAGATAAACGCAAGGATTACAAAATGATTTCCAAACTTACTGCATTCGGGATTAAATAAACAGCAATATATGAAACATGTGAGTGACAAAAATTTATCTCAAGTAATATGCTACAGAAACGGGAGAACCATGATTTTTATATTTGGATGTGGCAAGTAGCTAAATTTGACACATTTTGGCATTTCTCCCTTACCCCCCATCATTTGTTATAAATTTTTAAATTTATGGTTTGTATCCACACTTTTCCAAATTTTCAAGGTTTTCAAGCACTTTAAAATGGAATTTATTTTTTCAAGTACTTTTCTTCTTTTCTTTAAAGAACAAATCATGAAATTTTCCGGAGTTGGGGGCCTTCAACAAAGCGGGTGCCCTCATCTATAGTTTGTTTAGTTTATAGGTAAATACGGTTGTTTTGCTAAAATCTTTGTTTCAGTTTCCAATTTGTTGAAACAGTCGTTGATTATTTTAAGTATAGCGGCTGATTACTCATATTTTCACTGATATACTTGCTCTAATGGTTTTCAATTCAAAGTAGTAGTTTTCGACACATTTCAACAACCCGGTGACAGCTTTACTCTTTGTAATACAGTGTACGATGCCCCCCCCCCCATCAGAAAAGAACAGTAGCTATTTCTCTTCATTTTCACTTTTGAACTTTTCAAAAAAAGAAAAAAAAATCATGATTTTTTCTTTTCACATTTTTGAAGGTGTGTTGTTACCATGTATAAAGTCCTCCCAAGACTGGGGGGCATTGACCCCCCTCGACCCCCCATAAATCCGCCTATGCCTCCACCCCCTTTTATACTTTAAAACTCGGCGACAGTGGTGGCCACTTAGTTTTTCAGGTCAAGTGACCACTGGCCAGTTGGAAAATTTCTGAGTCTAGACCTTTACAAGGGACTTGTATATTTTATAAAAAATTAAAATAAAATAATAATAATGCTGCAGTTTATTTTCAACTGCCCAAAATAATATCGCAGACTGACTAGAAAGTTTCTGCTACTAGGTTGACAAATTCAAAAAAAAAATGTCATTGCGTGCAGTCATGTTTTCCGGAGATTTGATAACCTAGAAAAATAGATTGTGCATGATAGTACCATGGTTTGCAGTATTAACACTTGTCTTTATAATATGACACCAGAGTATTTAGAAGAGGATATGATACAGTACTGCATATGCTGCACATATGTGCACAAAATGTGTACAGGTATGGAAAAAAAATCCATGGACTAGGTGCCGTGAGAAAATTCTATATCTTCAAATGGTACCTCGAGTCAAAAAAGTTTGAGAACCCCTGGATTAACTAATATCTATACGTGTAGCGCATGTAGTTGTTGAAACAAATCAATGTTGAAATATTAATAATCAGTTCAAGAAAGAAAGATTGAAATAGTTAACCGTGTGTTTGTTATAGTACAGTGACATCTCATTGCAGCAAAATACCAATGCAACAAAATATCTGTTTCAGTTAAATAAATGTTCCATCTGATTTTAATTACCATTACATTGTTTCAACTCTATTACAATCCCCTTACAATAAACAAAATTTACAATTCCTTAAAGTTTGTTGTAAAAGGATCTCTCTAGGGGGGGGGTGTCAACTCCACCCCCCAACCAGGAGGACTAGGTTCATTTTAGTTGCCTTTTATGACATGCAAGAGCTACATTGGAACTATTCTTTTGTTCCCGGCCACCACACAAGTATATTATTTTTTAAGACGGAACAAAGAGCTGCTGACAATTTTATTTATTTATTTTTTGCAACTCCTAAAGAAGTTTTCACAAAGAAAGATTACAAAATTAGTTTAAAAAAAGATGTTAATTTAATTTATATTTTTTTCTGTTTACTTATTCTGATTTGAAATTTTAATATCAAGAGGAATGTTTTATATAATTCACTTGTACAATTAGTTGATTACACTTAGATGCCAGAAAAAAATTCTTGAATTTAAAGTGTTCTGGGAGTAAAAAGAAGCACCGAAAGGTGAAAGTATGATTGAAAGTTCGTTGTAGAATTATTTAAACGAAGACCCCTTGTTTTAAGACGCTCCGATTCTCCTCTTGTTGTAACTTGTAATATTTTAGGATGAGGGGCTATGCAAGTGATGAAGGGATATGTCACATTTATCAAAAACATGTAAAGTGCTCTATAATTGTATTGCGTGCTTTTTTATCTGCATCAAAGTACTTTAATAAGCTTGAATAGAGTTCAATGCTGGATGGATTTTAGATACAGTAGACCCTCGTTTACACGAGGGTTACGTTCCACGGAAATGCTACGTAAATTGAGACCTAATACTAGTGTTAATATAGGAGTTTGGTTCTGTAGGTAATATTTCATTCTAGTAATGACTAATTGTATAATAAGTTTAATGTGTACTTATATCAATTTTTATGCGCAACATGCATAAAGAAAACATAAATTACTTTCGTGTTTTGTTTATAAAGAGTAGCTGGCTATGATAGTCTTTTGGCAGTCATTAAGAATTTGTCTCTGTAATTCTTTGCAGAGCATTAAGGCATCCATGAACACTTGTTTAATTTCCATGCTAGAATCTTCCTTAACCAACAAATCAGAAAGATCATTTCTATTGTCTAGGAACGGCTCAAAGTTTTCAATGTGAACGTTTTTGGCTGTGCGTCACCGATTTTGGTATCCTCGTTGGTTTTGGCATCCTTTGTCACTTTTAAAAGCTCTTCTTCCAGTGAGTTCTGAACTGTGTGAGTTTAATAACTACTTCTGAAAAGAGTTCTGGAACCAATCGCATAAAATGTTTTCAATGGCCCAAGCACGCCAAAATGCAGTTGATTGCGCGTAAGCTGAAATCTTTAGGAGTTTGGATTTTGAAAGAGGGGAAAATCTGTTTGCATTGCAGCATCCGCATGAATCCGAAACTCATCCGGGTAAAATAAAATAAAGTTGTCAAATCTTAAACCGCAAAAAATAAACCTGCGTAAAACGAGGGTCTAAGTATAAGCCTCTTGTTTGAAAAGGCTTAAGTTTGGAAGGTATGGGAAAAAAGCAAATTGGAAGCAAAAAAGAAATGATTCCCTCATTTGTAATGTAACCTATTTTTGTAGTAGTGTCTTTTTGTGATATCAATTCATATAAAAATGTAAACATTTTTTTCTTTTCAATGTAGCATTAAAAGTTGGCATTGCTCCTGGAGTTACTGGCTCTGCATATTTAGAGTGTGGAAAAACCAAAGTCATTTGCTCTGTGTAAGCTACTTTTTTTTCTTTTGTAATTGTTGTTGTTTTACCTTTTATTCTTTAGTTATTTTATTTGAATTTATTAAAATTGTTTTAAAAAAGACCATATGCTTGCACACTTATCCTGCATGATTATAATTTAGCACTCATTTTTCCATTTTATATAACTCAAAAAAAAAAAAACATATTGCCTTTCTCCTGTGCACTCTTCAGTTGCATTACAGTTTTACTTGGCCATAGTACAATTTTTTTTATACTGACTTCTGTTTAAACATCAAACAATTTCAGTTCTTTCACTCACCCATTAACAGTAATGAGAATCGTCTGTAACGTCACTTCATTATAGCATCATAAATATTTGGGTCCTTGTACGATGTTATAACTCAGTTATTCACTATTTATCATTATTTTAAATCTTTAAAGAAAAAAATTAATTGATAATATTTGAAAGAGCCGTATTAAACTTATGAAAAAACAATTTTTAACAGCTGAAACATTTGCCTATGTTTTATTTTGAATTGCTACTTATCTCCAAACTTGGTTCAGCAAAAATAACAAGGCCATTTGAACTTATTTGTACAAAATTTTACTGCAACCCATGAGCTATTACCTTTGATTTAATTGTTTTGTCCAGGTCTCACGTAATGATAAATTATTAATAATTGCATTTTTTTTATTAATGTGTTATACTTAGGCTTGCCAGCTTTCTTAAATGTTCAAACGGGACACCGGAATCCCCCCCCCCTCCATCCCGGCCGCGAGTATTCAAAAGGGAACCAGTGGTGATAGTGGGCTTAAGTAAAATATTCTGAAGACAGCATAAAATCTTTAGAAGCTATGAGAAGGCTCGACCTCCCTCCCCCCCCCCCTCTGTAAAAAGTTTTGAAGTATGCAAGCAAAAATTATTGAAAATAAACTTTTATTTTTGTTTATTTTTTTATTTTTTTTAAATTTATCAGTTTCAGAATGTGTTGTCAGCCCAAACTTTTTTGAAATTTCCGATCACTAACACCCTTGAAGGGAACACATCCCTGACTGGTTTTTAGCGTGTTTTAGAGGTAGTTCATTCTCAATGCTATGAATAAATGATAATTATGAGCCTAAACCAGGGGTAATAATAAATGACAAACAGATAAATTTAAACATTTTATTTCTTACATGGAAATATTTATTAGTTACTTTAGTATGAAGAAATACTTTGAGGAATAAAAACTTGAACAATATTTAGATGTATTTTTCATTCGCCAGGACTCTTTTCAGGAAGTCTTTTTTGCTTTTCATGAACCCTCACAAGCTGATTCGATATTAATTTTACAAGGCTACGTTTCAAATGACAAAGTAATTATCCAAAATAATCCTTCACAAATAATTATTTTTAGACTTTTTTGGTCATCTATTCAAATTTATCTTTTTCCAGTACCCAAAGTAAACCGGCCGGGACTCTGCTATTTTGCCTAAAAAACGGGACTATCCAGGACAAACCGGGACGTCTGGCAAGCCTAGTTATACTGAATTTGGGACTATTTTTTCAATTATCTGTCTTCATTATTGAGAAAAAATTCAACTGAATTAAGCTCAACAAATAAAACAAATAAAAACTTTTTGATTTTATAATACTGTCCTGCAGTGTAGTTGAAAGAAATTTTTGTGATACTGAAGGTAATAGTTTATATGTACTTGGAGTATGTTTTTAAGTTATTATTTTATTTAATAATATAGAAATGGTCCTCGTGATGTACTTCATAAAAGTGATTCAGCTGCAAAAGGTCAACTTTTGTGTGAATTCAAGTTTGCTACTTTCTCCTGCAAAGAACGGCAACCATATTTACCTAGTGAAGAAGAAAGCAACATATCAAAATCAATTCAAGATGCATTAGAACCTGTGATTTTGCTGGTAAGTTTCCTAATAGGATGACCTATTTTCAAAATGAGATATTTTTTAAGGGGTCTTTGCAATCAATGAATTAGGATATAGACAATGATGTTTTAAAATGTAAAGAGTGAAAGAAGCATTTATGTTGTAAGGTATGGTAAACAGACCACATAGAAATGACCCTTGTTATCATGACACCCACATGTTGCGTCACTTTTCCAAAGTCCCAAAACTATGGTTTATAATCTTAACGTTAAGTGGCAATGGATTTCATGTCAGCGTATTATTGTGAAGCTTTATTTATTACTAGAAAATCACCCGTTGAGGTATGACTGGTGAAATTTGCTTCAACATTTGAATGAAGCCATTGCCTGTTTGGTGATATTTTCATAGTTGAAATTGTAACCCTAACTCCAGTGGATTAACTCTAAGCTTTTATTGTTGACCATTTTTTCATTTCTTCATCCCTGAAATGAGTCTTACCAGTAAAAATGTTAAGGTACCGGATCGAGTTCAGCCTTGTCACAATAAGGCCTCTCCATGCATGTTAAACAGTATCAAAACATATTACAGTACAGTTTCGAAAATCCGAGGTAATTGGGGCTCGTACCACCTCAGATTACTGAAAACTCAGATTATCTGAAAAATTCCTTGAACTACATAAGGACATGCACTGTTTACATCTTAGGCTATGGAAAGGAAATATTGTCTCCTCGAAAAATTTATCACTCAAATTCCATCATAAATTTATGTTTTAATAAACCCTATGAGTTGGTTTTTTTTCCTATGTTTAAACATACCTGTGTGTAAACTTGCTGGCAACCAAAAAATACTCTTTGATCATCCTCGAATAAATTTTGATGAGTTTGAAAGTAACAGGTTACTCGATCTTTGGCTATTATATTATGCTAGCGGCCCGTCCCGACCTAATTCGGTAAAAAAAAAACTATCATGGCTACAGCAATGACAAAATTGAAAGCGAGTGCCATGAATCTTACTCGCTTGCGTAGTTACGATATCTAGCGGCTTATTTGCTCTTATTAGGAGCTTAGCCATTCTGGACTGGCCGTAATCGAACTGATGCCGATACGCTTATTAAATACGTGCAGTTAACCTTTATACAAGTAGCTAAAAATATTTTTCACAACAGTGAGAAGTATGCATTCTTCCAACTTGTAGAAATTTAGGAAGCTGTCAAAATATTTGATATTTTTTATTTGTTTTCTTGACTTTCCAGTACTGGGGAAATTATATTAATAATACTTACCTATTTTTATATGAGGAGACTCTCCATATCTTGACGCCGCACTAATTAAATACAGTCTCAAAACTTTAGTTCTTTCCTGCATGCGTAAGTAAGAAATGTAAACAAACCGCACAGTGCTTGATTGACGGTTCAGTTAAAATCACAGTGAAAAAAAATCTTGTCCGTCAATGTAACTGTTTCAATGAAATTAAGTGTTGCCAAGAATATTTATTTGAGTTTTCTTAGTGAATTTCATTGAACTCGCAACCAAGAATATGTAAATTGTGTGGAACGTCATCGAAGCTGTATTTAAGCGGTGGACATCCGTCCATCGATCCCTCTCTCCCCTGCAACCATAACCAGGATGTCTCCTCCGGCATAAGTTGTTGTAGTGGGCTACCAGCCCTTGGATCTACCGTCCAATTGATGGAATAGCGTTCCACTTGATCTACATGCCAAATGAATAGGGCCGGCCGGCCTTATGGATGTTTCAAGACTTCGTTTGGAATCAACTGGCGGAAAATGATTTGATATCGCTGGACAGTTTTTCCATTATCAAGATGAACTTTTTTAGGAGCACCTGTGGTATAACTATTCTATTTATTGTTCATGTTCGCTGCAATATTTTTATTATTGCTGGATAGGATTCTACAAGAATAATATATTTTTAAGAAGCCTTTTTTTTGATAACATGTTGTATTTTAGTACTAATAAATGTTAATGATTTACTTAAATATGCTTTTTAATTTGACTCAACCAAGACACATTTGTGAGGTCCACCAAGAACTTTAATTAGTTTTTCCTCCTGACATTTGGTAGCAGAGCGTGGTTACCTCTGTGTCTTGGTATTTTGAGTTTAAATTTTAAAAATGGAAAAAGATTACAGAAGCATTAAAAAGTTAAATAACCAAAACTGGTCAACATGGTCAAGGGATATGAAAATGATTCTTATAGAGAGGGACCTGTGGGAAATAACAAAAGATAAAACATTAAATCGGGAAGTGCCCGAAAACAAAAAGAAAGCCAATCAGGCTTTGGCATTGATTTATTTAAATATAAATGATGAACTTAAACAATTAATATTTGAAATTGAAGATCCCCAGGTCGTTTGGGACACTCTCAAACAAAATTTTGAACCCTCATCCCTGGCCAGAGTTGCTAGTTTATGGGAAGAAGTTTTTTCATGTAGAATCCTAGAAAACGAAAGTATTGGGATGTTTGCATCAAGGCTAAGGATAATTTTAAAACAGTTACAAGAAAGTAATTATGTAATGGATGAAAAGTTACAAAGTTTTCAACTTATTAGAAATTTATCTGAGGATTTTCGGGGAATTGTACAAAATATATACCGTTGGGAAGAAAAAAAAAATTCACATTTTCAAATGTCTTAACAGAATTGTTAGCTGAAGAAGGACGTATTAAGTACCTTAATAATGGGGAGAATGGCAAGGGCAAATCAGTGGTGATGAGTGCCACCTCAAGATATGGAGAATCCTCAGGGGGAAGTTTAAACAGAAAACATGTTTTCTATGCAAGAAGCCCGGACATTTGGCAAGTCAATGTTGGCATAGAAGTAAAAATAAAAGTAGAAATTTTTCAAGGAAAGAAAATGATAAAGCTAATTCAGGACATGAAAATGGTAGAAATGAGAAATTTGGTTTTTTCTGTACTATTAAAACAAACCATGAGGTTTTAGAAGCCAGTAAAAGCGATCCAAATGAGGGATTTGCAGTAGATACTGGGGCAACTGCTCATTTTTGTGGGAACAAAAAGTTGTTCTTTGAACTAAATGAAGTAAAAGATGTTCAAATGGAAGTAGCAGTAGGCGGAGTACAGAGCCAAATAGAGGGAATTGGTAAAATCATTTTTAATGTTAAAGTAAATGGAAAAATTAATGAGATAACTTTGAATGATGTATTTTATGCTCCTGGTTTAAGACGGAATCTAATGTCTGGTCCTTGCATAGATAAACATGGGTTCAATTTTTCTTGTTCAAATGATAAATTATCAGTGTTTAAAGGGGGGAGAAAAACTTTTGATGCATTTTTAAAGGATAATTTGTATTATGTAAAACCTTTTTCATATGTTTTTAAAGAACCCAAGCCTACAGTATCAAATTGTAAAATTTTTGAAAATTCTAATCAGGTCAATGGGGAAAGATTGAGTCCCTTGAATCTGGAAGTTTGGCATAAGCAGTTTTGTCATGAAAATAATGAAGATATAATGAAAACAGAAAAACATGTGTATGGACTAGCTATAAAGAATAAGAATGCTCCAAGTTGTGAGCCTTGTAAATTAGCCAAAAACCGCAGGGTTTCTTTCAAACTGGTTCGGGGGATTCAATCTCTTACCCCATTGGGACTAATTCATATGGATTTAATGGGGCCTGTAAACACTCCATCTTTGGGGGGCTCGAAATATATTTTGTGTTTAATTGATGATTTTTCTCGTAAAACTGTTGTATATTTCCTGAAATCGAAGGATGAAGTGTTTGAATATTTTGTAAGGTTCCAGAAAAGGGCTGAAAGGTTTACTGGGAGAAAAATTAAAGAAATCCGTTCAGATAACGGTAAAGAATTTAAAAATGCCCGTTTTGAAAATTACCTTAGGAACCAGGGTATTAATATACAGAGAACAACCACTTTTAGTCCTGAAATGAATGGAATAGCAGAGAGATACAACTTAACCTTAATGAACGGGGTAAGGACCCTCCTCAGGGAATCAAATTTACCAGACTGTTTTTGGGCCGAAGCAGCCTTATGTTTCAATTACGTTCGAAATAGGACTGTTGTAACAGGAAGAGAGAAGACTCCTTTTGAGTTGTATTGTGGCAGAAAGCCATCGGTTAAACATTTAAGAATTTTCGGATGTATAGCCTACGTAGGTCGGCCAAAACAGAAATTGAAAAAATTAGACATGAGGGCATATCAAGGTGTAATGATCGGTTATGCCATAAACACTAAGGGCTATAGGATTTGGAACCCCGAAACCCAGGAAGTAGAGGAAACAATCAATGTTAGATTTGATGAATCCCAAATTTGGGGGAAAAATAAACAAGAAGTTAGCCGGGAAGGGGGGGACAGTTTTACTTATATAAGACCTTTAAGTGAAATGGATATCGAGGAGGAAGAAATTAAAACCACCCCTACAAAATCTTCGACATCTTGTTGTGAAATTCCATGGGTGAGAAAAGCAGTTCAAAGAAAAAATGATACTCGCTTGGACATTTACTATTTGATTGAAGGCGAGTATGTCAAATTAAGGTCTAAAAATGATGTAAAAAACTACTGCAAGTCCCATAATATATAATTTGATCAAGATGTTTTCGATTTTTCCACCAAAAATAATGAATCGGTTCCAGTTGTTAACCTAAATTCAGATAGGGGGGATGAAGAAACAATAAATCTTTTAGAAGCAAACATTTCAGAAATTATCATTCCAAATAATTACAAGCAAAGTTTGAGGACTCCTGAGAGGGAGAACTGGCAACAAGCAATGGCTGATGAAATGAACGTAATCCGCCAAAGAAAGGTCTGGTCATTGGTACCACCCCAGAAAAATAAAAAGGTGTTAGGAAAGAGATGGGTGTATGACCTTAAAACAAATGATAAAAATGAAGTGGTGAGATATAAAGCTAGACTTGTTGCTCAGGGAAACCACCAGGAATACCCAGAATCCTATTCTCAAGTTTTTAGCCCAGTTATTAGTTTTTCTCTTGTCAGAGCATTTTTTGCAATCTTTGTATGCTTGTTGGGTTGGTCGCATTTTCAAGTTGATGTAAAAAATGCATATTTATACGCTGATTTAAACGAACAAATTTTTATGCGCCAACCTGAAGGATTTATTGATCCATACCATCCAAATTATGTCTGTAAACTAGAAAAATCACTATATGGTTTACACCAATCAGGTCGTAACTGGTTTTTTGAAATTGATAGTGTTTTAGAAGGCCTGAACTTTAAAAAATTGACTAGTTTTAATTGTGTTTATACCTATAATAGTGAAATTGTTTTATTAATGTATGTTGATGACATAATAATTTTTGGAAAGGATCAAAATCATATAAATCATGTTTTAAGTAAATTGAAATTGCATTATGATATCAAAGAAATGGGAAAAACGAAAAAAGTTGTTAGGCGTAGAGTTCATACAAGAAGGCAGGGAACTGTTTATCCACCAGCAGAGCTACATATCAAAAGTGTGTGATACATTTAAAGCATATAAGTATCCTGTGTCCACACTACCCATTGCAAAAGGTTTCATTTTGTCCAAGAAAGACTGTCCAAAAAATAAAAGTGAAGAGGACGAAATGATTGATATCCCATATAGAAATGCTCTTGGGTGTTTAGCTTATGTAGCTGGAAAAACAAGACCTGACATATCCTACACAGTTAACATTTTGTCTCAATTTCAAGCAAACCCAGGCATGAGACATTGGGAATGTGTACTAAGGTTAACAGGATATTTGAAATATACTAGTCATTATAAATTAAATTTAAGTAACATTGATAATATTTCCTTAAATGGTTTTTCACATTCTGATTATGCGGCTAATCACGATGACAGAATATCAATGGGGGGACTAGTTATTTTTTTGGATAAAGTACCTATTATTTGGCATACCTTTAAAGAAAAATGTGTTGCCCTATCCACAATGGAAGCAGAGTACATTGCTTTATGTGAGGCTTCCAAGGAGATTGTATGGTTAAATCAACTTTTAAATGAAATGTCCCAAACCAAAATCTCTGGATTTAATTTAATTAAATGTATATTACATTGTGATAATAGGGCATCTATTGATTTTTCACATTCACCAGTAGAGAACTCGCGCACAAAGCATATTGATGTAAGATATCACTTTTTACGGAATTTGGTTTTCGATAATATTTTTGAATTAAAATATGTAAACAGTAAATTAAATGCCGCAGATTGTTTTACAAAGCCTTTTAGTAAAATTGAATTGGAAAATGTTTGCAAAAATATATTAAATGTCTTTTAATGTTTTTGATATCATACTGTTTCAAAGTGTAAAGGTCTTCATGGTGTTTATACATATTTTTTTTAAATGAATGATTTATTGGGTATGTTGCATTTCCTTGTTACCGGAATGCGAAGAAGGGGGGACTTGTCAAAATATTTGATATTTTTTATTTGTTTTCTTGACGGTACTGGGGAAATGATATTAATAATACTTACCTATTTTTATGTGAGGGGACTCTCCATATCTTGACGCCGCACTAATTAAATACAGTCTCAAAACTTTCGTTCTTTCCTGCATGAAGAAATGTAAACAAACCGCACGGTGCTTGATTGACGGATCAGTTAAAATCACAGTGAAAAAAATCTTGTCCGTCAATGTAACTGTTTCAACGAAATTAAGTGTTGCCAAGAATATTTATTTGAGTTTTCTTAGTGAATTTCATCGAACTCGCAACCAAGAATATGTAAATTGTGTGGAACGTCATCGAAGCTGTATTTAAGCGGTGGACATCCGTCCATCGATCCCTCTCTCCCCTGCAACCATAACCAGGATGTCTCCTCCGGCATAAGTTGTTGTAGTGGGCTACCAGCCCTTGGATCTACCGTTCAATTGATGATGGAATAGCGTTACACTTGATCTACATGCCAAATGAATAGGGCCGGCCGGCCTTATGGATGTTTCAAGACTTCGTTTGGAATCAACTGGCGGAAGATGATTTGATATCGCTGGACAGTTTTTCCATTATCAAGATGAACTTTTTTAGGAGCACCTGTGGTATAACTATTCTATTTATTGTTCATGTTCGCTGCAATATTTTTATTATTGCTGGATAGGATTCTACAAGAATAATATATTTTTAAGAAGCCTTTTTTTTTTTTTTTTGATAACATGTTGTATTTTAGTACTAATAAATGTTAATGATTTACTTAAATATGCTTTTTAATTTGACTCAACCAAGACACATTTGTGAGGTCCGCCAAGAACTTTAATTAGTTTTTCCTCCTGACAGAAGCTTTTGGACAAAGTTACTTGATTTTTCTCAGGAAGAGAAACAAATTCTATGAAATCCCAAAACATTCCACGGAAATAATCAGTAACGCTTCAGGGTTTTTTTCTTTTTTTTTGCAGTGTGTCATTTAACATTGGAAGACTTAGTATTTCTGCTGACATTCTTCTTGCCATATGTTGTGACAGAGATCTTTTTAAAATGTTTGCCATAAGGATCTAAAAGTTGACATAAAAATTAACATAGTTATAAACAATTCTTTGAGTTCAGGAGCGAAGTAAGAACCTTAGATGTATCAAATAAGGTTAGTTTCGGAGGTTTGTTGTCCTCTATTAGACCAAATTCTATACTCGCTGCCTGATAGGCTGGCAGGACCTTTAACTGCCAAAAAATGGGAGAAATATGTTGGACCAAAAAAATGTTCTAAATGAATTCTTGCCTGACAAAATTCTTATTTTCTAATATGATAAATGTTGTAATTCGATTAAGAGTTGAGTCTTTCTCAATCCTGGGATGCCATTCAACCATTTCTTGTACTCATTTATTCAGAATTTTTTTTTTTTTTGACATGCCTCTATTTTTTTTATTTATTTATTTATTTATAATTTCTTCCTGATATTACATTTGTGAGCTATATTCTTAAATTATATGGTTTTAAAAGCCTAAGTACAATCATGAAGAATACTGCTCCAAATAGTTTTATTTTTTTTTCCTCTTTGTCGATTTCTTTCTTATCGAAAGTTCTTCATTCGTCATTGTTTAAACTCTTGACTTTGAATGTAGGGTAATTATGTGCATTTACTCTTTAAGATTAGAATTTGCTAAACTATATGTACTTAAGTAGGTTCATTAGTGGATGGTTTTCATTTTGGTTTTAGTATGAATTAAACACCCTAAAAGATAGCCCAAAATGCATGCAAAATAATAACCTTTAGAAGCATGAATTAATATCATCTATCCTCACTACTTGAATTCAAAAACTAATTCGCTCGAAGCGATTCTCAGTTATAATTCCTTTCAAATTAAATTTTGAAGCATTAGCATTCTGTGACTTCAATTGGTTTGCAATGTTCCATGCTAAGAGTATGCTATTTACCTTATCCTCTACAGCCTCAATACCATTTAAGGGTTTGACAGACTCTCATGCTAGCATCGTGATATTTGCTTCTTTCACGTGTTCCCAACCCTCTGCATTCAGTTCGAACAAAACCGTCAACCATTTGGTTATCACGGGTGCGTGCAATCAGGCTTTGTTTTCATGTATATAAGAGCAAAACAGTAGGAAACAATAACTGGTGGCCAAGACAAACTATTGGTTTAAAAAAATAGTATGAATACATATAAGCATACATTATAGCCTATGTAACTCAGTAAGAATGCACCTTTCATGTAGTGAAAGAATTTTTCGAATAGTTGCAGTGGTTCCAAAGATTACCTGGAACATATAAACACCCAAAAATTCGCTCTCTCTCTTTATAATATTAGTATAAATGTGATACATTCAGTTATTTAGACAAGATCAATTTTTTCTTTACAACAGAATTGCTTTTTGTAAAATAATCGAAGCATCTACATCAGCTATAATTTTTGGCAAACTTGTTTGGGTCCTTTGTCTTTATATACAAGGGCCATCCGGAAAGTAGTACCTATTTTTGCTGCATGAGGCGCTGACGACGCGAATAGCTGCCGGTCAAGGTCAGACCTCTTCAGTGGCTTGTCTACCTTCTCTGTTGCAACTTCCATGACGTTAGCATTGCCTGTGTTGTTTCTGTGGCCGTTCATAATGTTTAAAAGAACATCGCCAGTTGTGAATTGAGGTCTGTGATAAAATTTCTCAACGCAAGAAACATTCATCCTTGTCTGTTGTCTGATGGCGTCATTCTCCTCCATGACAATGCCAGGCTTCATGCAGCGGAAATAACAACAACTTCTGCAGCAATTCAATTGGGAAATATTCGACCATCCACCGTATAGCACGGAGTTGGCCCCTTCAGATTTTCATCTCTTTACAAAACTAAGAGTTTTTGGCGGGAAAAAGATTTGACAGCAATGAAGAACTTAAAGAAGGTTTGACTACGTATTTCAATCGGCTGGCGGCGGAGGAATATGATGCTGGAATACAAAAACTCGTCATGTGTTATGACAAATGCTTAAATTTGCTTGCCGATTATGTGGAGAAGTAAAAATGTTTACATTTGTTAATATTTACTTCTGTGTCTTTATTTCACAAACGGATACTACTTTCCGGATGGCCCTCGTATGTGTTGAAAGCATTTGTCTTTAGTATGATTTCACTCTTGTGACAAACCATAAAATCTAACCCAATAGGCAATCAATGAGATTAAAAAACTTAACATTTAAAGGAATCTACTGAATTTTGTCCATGAATCTTAACTAAAAATTCGGAGACCATTAAAGATCAGATCAATTAGCTGTTTTAAAGGATATTTTTTAATAACAACCAAATGTCGCTGTTTGTCAAATTTAGTGATAACAAACGTTTTAATGTTCTATTTTTATGTTATCTGAAGTACAAATTTTGTTCCTTTTTTTTTCTTTAGCATAAATTTCCCAAATCAAGGCTAGACATTTCCATTATAGTGTTAGAAAATGATGGAGGAGGTAAGCATGTAAGTTGTTTTCTCTTACATTTTTTCTATTTTTTAAATGTCAATTTCTAAAAATTAAATTGCCTTACAGCAATTAGTGCTGCTGTTACATGTGCTGGTGCTGCTCTATCAAATGCTGGTGTTGAAATATATGATTTACCGGTTGGATGCAATTTAGTAAGTCAAGTTACATCAGTTTTTGTGTCTATATACTATTTAAAAATAGCTAAATGCATAATAAATAATTTTATGTAAATATTTGATATCATTAAATGTTTTTGGGCATCAAATATTAGAAATATTGTTTATTTCAGGTTTGTAGCAAAGACATTGATCTGTTAGATCCAACTTATGAAGAGGAAACTTCTTATCAGGTGTAGTATATATTTTTTTCCTGTACAACAAAACTTTCTTATGCCACAATTATGAACAATGAACAATGTGTTGTCATTTTTTCATATACAGTCGACAGTTGTTAGTGTAATTTAAATCAGTATTCTTCCTTGATTGGCAAACAAAGGAGAACATTGGTTTTAACATTTTATTGCATAATACAGAGTTCGTACGCTCCGGGAAAACCTGGAATTGTCAGGAAAAATGTCAGGTAAAACTCAGGAAATTTTCGAAATTTGCCCTAAAAAACTTTCTTTTTTCCAATTTTTTCCCAGGGAATTTTGTTCTTTGAGATCTAATCTTCATTTTTATCTATGTTTCCTTTAAAAAAATGTAAAAATTTTGAGGCAAAATGACACTGGCAAAAAAAATGTGGCAACCTAAAAAAAACTTCCGCAGTTGCGATTTTTGACCCTCAATAGTTCCTAAGAAAAAATTCTTCGGGTGAACAGGAATTATGCACAAACTCAACAGGGAGGAAGACAATTTACTGCTTTTGAGGCACAATCCTGAAGATGGGAGGGTTGATCAGGGAAAATCGTTTTTTAATCTGAAATTCTTTCCAGCTACGTGTAAAACATAGTTGCTATATTTGATCATTCACAAGATGGAAATAGAGGTGGTCCTTAAATGTCTAAATTTCCTAAAACAAAACAGAATTTGGATGTTGTCTTTAATTGCAAACTAATGAAAATAACACAAAATGTGCTGCAAATTGTTTTTTTTTAATTATTTTAAATAATTTTCTTGAGAAATGAAAAATTTTAACCTAAAACTTAATCTTATCCTCATTGCCTTGTACGCAAAAGTGCTAAAAACTTTTCAACTGAATTCTAGTTTCATAAAGATTGATTATTTTTAAATTGTTTTCATGCTACAAATTCAAATATATATATATATATATATATATATATATATTTCGGCGCAGCCGCCGTATGTATTTGTTCATTCCCAGGATTGAAGTACACAAGAATTTTTAAGTTTCTAAGTTTCTGAAAACGGCATTGGATGTTTATTGCAATGCAAACTATTAAAAACATTGCAAAAAATGCGCCTTTTTTTCCCGATAATATGTTATTATTTTCTAGGAAAATGCAAAATGTTATCTTCAGAACATTTTTTTATTCTAATAAATTGATTTAGAACTGACTATTTTATCTTAATTGTAGTTTTTTAAGGATTACTAATTATATATAACTACTTTTATTCAACAAATTCAAAAAGCTACTTATTATCTTAAATTTTTCACTTAGTAGCCATTTGCACGATAAAAGTAGACATAAATTTCCAAAAACAGAATTGGATGTTTATCTTAATGTAAACTATTGAAATTAGCATAAAATGTGCAATAAATTATGAATTCTTAAAAATTAATTTTTTTCTAGAAAAGAAAATTTTTAATTGTACAGCATCCTTTAATATGTGAAAGAAAAAAAACTGATGATTATTGGCATTGACCTATGATCAATGGATGTTGATTTTTCTTATTATGCATTTTTGGTATGGCAATTGTTGCAATGAGTTAACTATAGTTATACTGAGAAATAGCTTTGTAATTTGCTCAATGTGTTTTGTGTTTTTTCTAATCAGAAAATAAAAGTATTGCAAACCAAAAGCTGATGCTAAAAGATTGCTGCGCGATTACAGCAAAACGCTAATATTACACATGACACATCACATCATAGAAAGTCTAAAATAAGTTGAGTGTACTTCATACCTGCCAACCCTTCCGGATTTCCCGGAAGTTTTACGGATTTTTATGTCCTTTTCCGTTTTTCCGGTTATGAGCAAAATCTTCCGGATTTTTCACGTTTTGTAGGAAAAATAATTATCTCGCCAATTTTGGCGCTAACGATACTTTTGTGGAACGCGGCACCGCGTTTTAGGCCAAGTAGCCAAGGAAAGGTTGCCGTAAGAGAATGGCACGAGAAGAAGCAGGGCAAGATTATGATGTCACTGAGTGATACAGCGCATGACTTCATTGGGATCTAATCAAAGCAAGCGTCACGGCGGGCAACTAGAGGCACAATTTCGGCGCCAATTATCTTCTCATTCTCTCAATTCGAGCTGTTTTTGCTTCGTTCTTTTTTTAAGATGAGTAACAAATGTTATTTCCAAACTTTTAAAGAAAGCAATAAAAGTAATATTTACTAAACGAAAGTAATTTCAATTGATATGAAATTCATAACTAATATATTGTTAAATGTAAAGAGGGTAGGTGTCCTGTTTGATTTTATTTTGCGTTAAAATCTTGTGGATAAAAATAAAAAAATCTTCCGGATTTTTTTTCTCGGAGGTTGGCAGGTATGGTGTACTTTCTCTTCAACAAGTAGTAAACGAATTAAAACAAATTTGAACAAAATGTTTAAAAAAAAAAAAAAAAATGAAAGAGACAAAACAGAAAATTCCAAGTTTTTTTTTAAATCTAAGGGGAAAAGTTTCAGTTCTTCTGCACTGCTACTTCAAACAATTTTACTTACTGTTTTGAAAATATTGCTATTTAAACTTAATTTTGAATGAAGCGAGTAACCTGAAATTTTCTAAAATACAACCTGGAAAAGTTTGATTTTTTTAAACCACAAATGTATGAACCCTGTACATAATTAAAACAGTTCATGTGAAAAAGCATGAACTCATGAGAGAGATATAAGAAATGAATCGTTTCCAATTTATTTATTAATACCTAAGAGGGTGTCAACCTTGGCCTCTAAATTTCACAAAAAGGGGGGGGGGGGAGCAGAAAAAAATAGGTGCAAAAGTATAAAAAAGTGCAAAATGAAAAAAAAGGGATTTTTTTCAACCAAAAATAAAATAAATTTATAAAAAATATTTTTAAAAAATTTAAAAAGGTGTTCAGACTTGATGGCGTGTAGGCGGCAGGGCCCATTGGCTGGCGGGCCAGTCCGCCCCTGGTTGCAAGCTTGCATTGGTAGCAAAGTGACCTATGTA
Source organism: Uloborus diversus (assembly GCF_026930045.1). Taxonomy (NCBI): domain Eukaryota; kingdom Metazoa; phylum Arthropoda; class Arachnida; order Araneae; family Uloboridae; genus Uloborus; species Uloborus diversus. The sequence goes on along the minus strand of NC_072731.1, from coordinate 161,128,069 downwards.
AGATTTTTTTTCTTTCTGAATTTCGTAAAAGAAAATTTACGTTAATTTAAAATAGCAACACATACCAATTGCTTAGTAAATATTATTAGAAATCGGGAAGCTTTGTAGAAGCTGTAAGAGATCTAAGGATCTTGGCTGCAATGTAACAATATTTGCTGCCTATGAAAATTTTAGGCTGATTCTTAATTTAGACATTTTCTCCCCATTCAACTAATTATCTTAACAGAATGCGAGAAAATTCCATTACAATAAATGCCAATACATCAAAATATTTTTTTAGTCCCAATTTATTTTCCATTGCGTTTACATTGCTTGAAGTCTATTATAACGAAACTCCTGTTACAACCAGGGCTGTGAGGTCAGAAGAAAAGCTGCCGACTCCGACTCCTAGATTTTGAAACGTCTGACTCTGGCTTTTTTATTATTTATTATTATTTTTTCAAAATCCCCCTTCCTCATTGGAAGGGGAGGGGACCCTAAACAGAGATTGAAATATTAATTCCTTTTTATGAAATTTTCGCGTTTTATTTTATTGTAAACCTAAGGTGTGTACAGTGTTAAAAATTCAATTTGAAAATCGATTTATCCAATAGTTGCGAATTCTAAAGTGAGAATACTTAAAAATCCCATTAAAAAAAAAAGAATAGGATTAATTTGCTCCCCTTTAATGTTTAACTAACAGATGTTGATCAAATCCTGTCTTTCTATTTTTGAAAGCTGTAACTTGAGAGATTTTTTTTTTTTTTTTGCTTAGTCAAAAAACTTTTATTGTAAGGGGGCAGTCCTCTCCCCTCCCTAGTGATATCCGGATACCACCTGAACTGAATCTCAGAGCTATATGAAAATTGAAATACCTCAAATCTGAAAAATTCCCCAATAATATTCCCATAAATCTTAAATCTCATTTTAAAAATTTCAACTAAAATATTTTATTATATTGAGGGGAGAGGTCGGATACATGTATGTCTGGTTCAAATTTGACCTAAAATGCGGTGATATACAGCTTTCAGGGGCCAATCCAGGATTTTTTTCTCGCTACCTATTTTTGTGAAAGTATTGCATCATTCTATTTTTGTGAAAGTTTTTTTTTTTTATCATTTGCACTGTTTTTGTGAAATTTTAGAAAGAGGCATCCTCATTTTTGTAAAAGAGAACTAAAATAAGTTAAATTTTAGTTCGAAAAGTGTCAATGTCATCTAGTATTATTTTTAACAGGTTTCGTTTTTTTTTTTGGGGGGGGGAGCTAAAAAACCTAAGAAGTACAAAAAATACCATCGTAGTTTCAGTTTAATGGGCTATATACTGTGTACAATATAGGAAATTATGAGAAAAACGGTTTCTCAAAACAGACGTTGAAAGATTGCGATACTATAGCACAAATACACTTTGGCGAGAAACAGCTAAAAATTAGTTAAAATACTACAAAAAGGTTTCTATTTAAGTGATTGTTCATTTAAACCAGCTTACAATGTTATGAGTAAATTTTGTTTTTAAACAGAGAAATAAATTTTATATTTTAAAATGCGAATTTATGTGAAATTTTCGATGTTTTTGTGAAGCTACTGATTTTATTACTTGTTTTTTGTGAAAGTACCGATTTCAAAACAAGATTTTTGTGAAGGTACCGAAAAACGGTAGCAAAACTAGCCTGTATTTGGCCCTGGCTTTGTACGAATAACTTTGACTATAGCTATATTTCTTGACTCAATTTTTAATTTTAGTTTTATTGGCAGCTTTAGAATTAACTTTAATAAGAAGATTTTAGGATTAACTACAATTATTGAGTGTTTTAAGCAAGAAATTATGTACTGATTTTATTTTGAACTTTTCAGTGATAACCAAGCTTTCTTAGATCAAGTCTTTAGATTAAAAAAAGTCTTTAGATTAATATTTTATCGGATCTTTTGGATTTGCGCTTTCGGTTCAAGCCAACACTTATTTGAATTTACCAAGCACCCTCAAAAGATTCCCGACTTGCTCAAGCGATTCATACATTCCTTTTACTATTTTATAACTGAGATCGAGGTGTAAAATATATTATTTTTTTTATTTGAAAGTGATTACTTAGGAAATATTAGGCAACAAAATTGTTTGCTGGCAGTTGCTATCACTTAAATAAAGTTTAAAAATAAGCAAACTAGGAGACGGTGTAGGTAGCTGCTACAGAAAGCTCGATAAATAATCAAGCCAGCTGGTTGCCACAATGCCAAGCATTTTCTTATTAGTAGCGTGTAATCAAATTAATAGGTAGTCAGTTTTTTTAAGAATGCAAAGAGAGTCTGAAAATTAAAGAAATAAAAAAAACCTGGAGTAGGAGTCGGCATGTTTTGGAACGACTCCTTTACCCCAAAATCAGTATGACTCCACAGCCCTGGTTACTACGAACAAATTGTGCAGGTGTGTGAAGTTTGTTGTTATGAGATTTCAACAATTAAATATTCAAAATAAATAAATAAATAATAATAATAATTTTGTTTTCTGGGTTTAAAAAAGTTTCTCTACTAAATCAATTTGGCTGGAAAGTAATGTGACATTAATTAGCAGCATGTTCTGTGTAGCATTTAACATCTTTATATGAATGAGTTTCAAGTGATGCACATCTTTTTACCAGCAGATATTTACTTTCCATTAAAACTTAAATCAGATTTTCACAACTAAAAAATTTTTGGCTTGTTTTACTGCTTGTAAATATGGACTTTTAAAAGTTGGTTATAAACGGTAAAGTACTTTTTTTCCGTAACCGGGTTTTTTTAGGGGGGAGGGACAGTGTTGTGGTTTTTCATTGTTTTTATTCTGAATTTTTGACTAGCTAGCTATAATAAACAAAGCAAGTTCCTTGCACACCTATATGTACATAGAATAGTATCAGCAGTGACTCAGTCTACTACTGACCTCATAAGTTAATTTTCATGGATTTTTTTTTTTTTTTTGCATGAGCATTGTTCAATAAAGTAAAGAAAGGTAGTAGCCAAAAATATAGTACATTAGCTATGTAGCTAGGTATTAATGTATATTTTAAGGAGCAATGGAAGAAGCTCATTCTGGAGAATGAACAAATCTGGAAGTGTGTTTAAATATTATTTTACTTAATTTAATAAATTTACTTTTTCATTATTTGGAGGGGATTCATATGCATAAAGAGAGCAGCTGCTATGGAAAACTAATGCAGAAGTCTGCAACTACCATGTGCAAACGATTTTTAGGGTGCATTTATAAATCAGACTAAACAACATGAGAACTGTGACAGAGGGTTTCATTATGCATTCATAAGAGCTATCTTATTAATAGGACTATGAGTTATTACTTGCAAAATGTTTGTTTACCCATGTTGATTCCTTGGTTTTGCTTTAAATTTTTAGCCTTCAAGTTATAGATTATGGTTGCAATTATTATTTTTGATTTTACTAATGTTATAATTATTTTCAAGTAATTTTGATGTTACTAATGCATACTTTGTTATTTAAGTGAATTACTTTAGTTCAAGACTAGCCCACTTGGAGCTTTTATCATTCTCCTAGGCATTTACTCTTGCTCTTTTATAATAGTGGTGTGAAAGTTAAATAACAGTTATGCCTTCTCCTTGTTGGATAGTTTCCAGCCCTAACAACCCACTTGATTGTGGGTATTATTGGGGCATGTAGCTTAAAATGCCTTTCCTATTTTACACTTGTTTGCACTTCTCATTGTTTCCTTTTCCTTTTTAGTTGCAAAACTATGCTAAACTAACTATAGCTATGATGCCTGCTTATAACAGCCAGATCATTCTAATGGATAGTTTTGGAAACCTATCACCTGTGTTACTTTCTAAAGTACGTCAATTATTTATTACCATTGTTCTTAAAATGTATAAATGTTTTTTTTAAAAATAGTAATACGCTGAAAAGGATTATTTCTCAATTTATTTTCGTTCTGCAAAATGATTTAACATAAAGATGCCATATCCTTATTTTTTTTTTCAAATGCATGTAAAAGCAATTAAATTATTTCAAAGTCTCAATCAGTGATCCTAGGCCAGCACCGGTGGTCAGAAGATTTTGACCCGTCCTCAGAGATTTTGCTCAGTTGCTTTAAAAATAAAAAAAGACATCCTTCTGAAAAAAATGGCACAATATCCTATAAAGCATTTTTTACTTGAACATTGATTACTTTCCTGAATTACCTGTGATTTTTCTCAAATGTGGACTTACTTTTACATTGAAAGTGATGATTCTTTAAAACCAGGTAGAGTGTTATTTATTTGTTCATTTATTCTTGCCCTGAAAGATAAATAAACCTCCCTGGTCCATAAACTTTTTCACAAGTTCTTAATGGTCGCAGGCATCGCAGCGTTCCTATATTCCTATATTTTCCTATATTTCTGAAAAAGTTCCTATAATTCCTATAATTCCTATATTTTCCTATATTTTCAGTTTCCGATTCCTTTTTTTTTTTTTTTTTTTACTTTTCCCCTCGACTTTTGGCTACCGCCTTTTCCGCGATCCACGTGCAGCCGCCATTTTATCTTTCCTACTGTGCAGGGCTCCCAAATGGTTCGCTTTTCCCGCCAAAGTCCGTGTTTTATGGTAAAGTCCGCTTTAGACTTTTGACATTATGGTCTGATTAGTTCGCTTTTATATTGTTTTTACTTAAATATCAGATTTTAAAAGTTTTTCATTTCGTTAAAAGTTACTGTTCTCCCAAGCACGCCGCCGCAGCGCGTGTTAAACAAAGTTCGTACGCCCATGAAAAACCTTGAAAAGTTCTTGGGGAGAAAAAAAAGGTCACACACACACATTTTCTAGTGTTTGAAAACCTTGAAAAAGTATAAACAGTTTCTTTATTGCTTGAATTTATTTATTGTTTGGATTGTGCTTGTAATTCTTTTAAAAATATTTCATTGGTGCAATTTTCTGAACATATATATTCGATATGATTTATCGCGAAAAATTGCTTTCGTGTTTGAGGTTTCAATCCTTTTGCATCTTGTTAATATTTTGATTTTTTTTACAATCCAAAGTGATTTTGACATGTGCTTACCTTAGCTTAGCTTATTTTTCGTTTAATTTCAAAAATTAATGAAGGAATTATTTTGGAAACCATGGCAACATTGAACTTACTCGGCTCGGACGCGGAAAAATGCTTCTCGCTTTTGAAATTTCAATCCTTTTGCATCTTGTAAATATGTTGATGTTTTCCACAATTAGAAGTTATTTTAGTATATGCTACTTTAGTTTAGCTTATTTTTCGTTTGATTTTAATAATTAACGAAGGAAATATTTTGGAAACCATAACAATAACATTGAGCTTATTCGGACTTCGCTGAAAATTGCATCTCGCGTTTGAAATTTCAATCCTTTTGCATCTTGTGAACATTTTGATGTTTTTGGCAATTTGAAGTTATTTTGACGTATGTTTCTATAGATTGGCTTATTTTTCGTTTAATTTCAATAGTTAACCAAGGAAATATTTTGGAAACCATAACAATAACATTGAGCTTATTCGGACTTCGCGGAAAATTGCATCTCGCGTTTGAAATTTCAATCCTTTTGCATCTTGTGAACATTTTGATGTTTTGACAATTGGAAGTTATTTTGACATATGTTTTTATAGATTAGCTTATTTTTCGTTTAATTTCAATAATTAATGAAGGAATTATTTTGGAAGCCATGGCAACATTGAACTTACTCGGATTTCGCGGAAAAATGCTTCTCGCGTTGGAAATTTCAATCCTTTTGCATCTTGTAAATATTTTGATGTTTTCCACAATTGGAAGTTATTTTGACATATGCTACCTTAGTTTAGCTTATTTTTCGTTTAATTTCTATAATTAACGAAGGAAATATTTTGAAAACAATAACAACATTGAGCTTATTCGGAATTCGCGGAAAATAGTTTCAATCCTTTTGCACCTTGTAAACATTTTGATGTTTTTGACAATTGGAAGTTATTTTGACAAATGCTACTATAGATTAGCTTATTTTTCGTTTAATTTGAATAATTGACGAAGGAATTATTTTGGAAGCCATGGCAACATTGAACTTAATCGGATTTTGCGGAAAAATGCTTTTCGCGTTGGAAATTTCAATCCTTTTGCATCTTGTAAATATTTTGATGTTTTCCACAATTGGAAGTTATTTTGACATATGCTACCTTAGTTTAGCTTATTTTTCGTTTAATTTCAATAATTAACGAAGGAAATATTTTGAAAACAATAACAACGTTGAGCTTATTCGGACTTCGCGGAAAATAATTTCAATCCTTTTGCATCTTGTAAACATTTAAATGTTTTTGACAATTGGAAGTTATTTTGACATATACTACTTTAGATTAGCTTATTTTTCATTTAATTTCAATAATTAACGTAGGAATTATTTTAGAAACCATGGTAACATTGAACTTACTCGGACTTCGCGGAAAATTGCTTTTAATGTTTGAAATTTCAATCTTTTTGAATCATGTAAATATTAAAATATTTTGCCCAATCGAATGTTATTTTCCCATATTCCAACTTAGATTAGCATGTTTTAGGTTTAATTTAGTAGAAAATAAATAAATTTATTTTATGGGAAGCATGCCAACATTGAACTTGGTTCGTGAAAATTTGCTTCTCTGAGCTTTCAATCGTTTTGCATCTTATAAATATTTTTATATTTATGGCAATTAGAAGTTATTTTGACATGCTACGTCAGATTAACTCGGTTAAATTTTTACTTAAATAACTAAAAAATTAATATTTTTTGTGCCGTTTAATTCAAGCTTATTTAGTTTTCCAAACATAATTTTGATTATCATTAGCTTATTTTGGGTTATTACTGTTTTTTTTTGTGTGGGAGGGGGAGGGGTATTAAATTTAAACAATTGAGCACATAACATTTTAAAGTAGCGTCTGTATATGAAACAAAGTTGAATTATGTAATTATATGAAGTTGAATTTGTACATCATTTCATTGTCATGATGCCTGCTGCTGTTGTTGTCGTGTGCCAAGTAGGCTGGCAATTTGAGGTGCACTGCTTCACTTTTCCAACTGTAGAGTAATTTGGTGTGAAGTCCGACTTCTACAGTACACACATGCCATAAGGACCCATTTATAGGGGACAAGGACAAGAGAGAGAAAGTACGTCCATGCCCGAGCCGGGATTCGAACCCGGACCTTCCTATCGCAGTCAGACTTCTCTAACCACTAGACAAGGCAGGCGGCATGATGCCTGCTAAAGGGGGAATTTGTCCCCCCCCCTCCATAAAAGTTCAAAGCACTCATGGCCCTGCAATCATGGATTATTTTTTTTTTTAATGTAAGCTTTATGATTCTTGAAAATATACTTTGAATATGAAAATTGCAAAACTATGCCTCATGTGATCTGCTTCTCTTTGTGATTGAGAATTTCAGACATTTTTAGGGAAACTTTCAATACAGTCAAACTTTGTCATTGTTGTTTGGCTAATCCGCTGTTTTTATCTTTTAAGCTGCATGCTTATCTGCTCTTGGCTTTTGTCGGATGTCTTTTCATCCATAAGCTCATTATTTTTTGCATTGAAAAAGGCGTTCCCTGTAACGCCGAAACACGTGTCTGCTGTAATTTACAAATTTGTGCTTCTACTTACGTTGTTTGGTCTGACTTTACAGTAGATCTGTTTGGTGTGTGATGGATTCATATCGGTGGAGAAGGGATATAAATGCTATTAAAGAAGCATTACAATACAGAAAAACACAAAAATAATTTTAAACTATAGAAAGATGAAGCACAGCTTCATCTATCCTTCAGTGAGACTACCAGCATCCCTGATTCAATTCAAAATGTATCATTACGCCCATTTAGTTCTATGGAGGCTGCCTTAAGTGCTGCGCTAAGTGCCTCCCCCTCCCCTCCCATCCAAATGTTTGTGTAAATAATATTATTCAATGGATAAAAAGATCAGTTGTGCAGAAGGTGAAAAAGGAATTGTATCATTAAAAATCAGTATTATGGTTAATTAACAAATTATTTTCAGGGATTTAGCAGCAGGCAGCTAATTTGCCTTTTGATGCTTCCTTGTGTTTAAATGAATGGTCCTCTCAAGATCCTCTTTTTAATCCTAACTGGTCCTCTTTAGTCCTCTTTTTGATTGAAATTGGTCCTCTTTTACCCTTTTCTAAAACTGAAATGTGTTGGGAGCCCTGCATTAGTTTCTAGAAAAGTGAAATTTTATCTGCACAATTGCATTCGATCCTCATTGATTTGGAGGCTTTGGTATGAACTTAAAGAAACGGTTTTGATTACTAAAATGCAGTTTCCTAACGACTTCTCATTTATTTATTTTGAAGTAATTTAAAAACCTATTTTAACTTAAATTTTCCAAAATGCATGTTTTTGTAAACAAGTGCAAGGTTCTATTTATTAATTTTTTTTTAATGAAAGTAGTAAAAACTAACTCCCCCCCCCTCACTTTTTGTACTTTAAAACTTTGGGACAGTGGTGGCCACCAAGTTTTTTAGGTCTGGATTATTTTGCTTTAATGACCAAATATTTCTAAATCAAATATATATTTTACTGGGTGTCCTTCAAAGTCATGGGAAATCGTGGATTTCAACTATGATCGAATTTGGTACTGAAAAGTCAGGATTTTCGGGGGGGGTGGGGGGGAAATGGTCAAAAAGTATCATATCAGAGATTTTTCTGGAAAAAAATCACAGTATACATTTAAATTTTTAATTTGCATACATTTAAATTTTTACCTGAACACTTTTTTCTAGAAAAGAAAAGGAAATTCACAATAATTTCTTTTTCACAAAAATAAAGAAAATTCACAAAAAATATTTTGCTTTTTCGCATAACGGGGACTTAAAAAATGAAACCTGGATTGACCCCTGATATTACTGTGACATGTGACTTTGATTTCAGCATAGCACATGTTTCAACAACTTATAAAACTTTAAGTTTGGCTTTTACTGCATTGTCAAGTGATAACATAAATTAGAACAGAACTTCACGAATTTCATTCTACTGTACAGCTTGCCCATCGCAGTATCGGATCATGCAAAATCTTTCATTAAAAATTAGATTAGTGACACAACTATTTTAAGAAAGATTTGTGTTCATCTACAAAAAGTTTGGTCTATTTTTTTTTTATTTTTAAAGAAGTATGCCTTAATATGTTTAGTACAAATTACAGTTTTACGCTCTTTTACTGTTTGTAAAATTGATTTTGTGTGTATTTTTAGACTTATTTATGCGTATGTATTGCACTTATGTCAGGTAGTGTAATTACATGTTTTTAATCGAATAGTAGTATTGCATTTTGAAAAAAAATGTCATACTGGCGAGCTTTGTTATCGAAATTCCTGTATATCCTTTTTTTTTCAAAATATTCCTATATTATTTCGAAAAATTCCTATATTGTTTGCAGAAAATTCCTATATTTTCCATCGAATTCCTATATTTTTTTCAGAAAATTCCTATATTTTCCTATATTTTTGTTGGCAAATGTCACTTCTATCCCTGTGGTCGGTAAATCAAAATTTTTATTTATTTTCGCAAGAAAAGAAACAGATAAAACCTCACCAGTCGCACATGTTTTTCAAAAGGTTTTGCCAACTTCAGGTTAAAAAAGGTCAAGAAAAACTGATTTAAAATAAACTAGGTAAAAAATTAAATTTATATTTTGAGCTGATCTATACTAATATGATAAAGCTGAAGAGTTTCTAATAGATAGCAGGGTATGAATTTGCTCAATCAGCGGACACTGGTCGACAGTGTCAATAGCTGCAAGGAACCATGCCGTTCAGACATGAACTGTTGCAAATGTCACTGTTGTGGTCAGCGAACTGATTTTTGAATGCGTTTTGTTTTTATATTCAGGTACATAACCCGATTTTGTAGGAATTTTGTGTTGGGTTTTGTTTTCCTTATTTCTTTAACGTTTGTTTTTGTTCTTATCATTAAAGATAGTTACTTATCTAAGTAAATAATTTGATTTGTCATCATGAGTGCAAGACCTTCCATCTTGGACAATATTTCCAAGACGGAGCTCTCTCTCTCTATATATATATTACTGGACCGTTCTAACTATGAATTTACATCAACATTCTCTCGATTCTTGATTTTCCGTCGTGGGCTTGTTTTGTTTGCAACCTGCTTTTGGACTCTCGCCATTTGACTTTTTTTAGGTATAGTTCTGTTTTATCCAATTCACTGCATTGCAGACCGCACAGTTGCTCACTATTCTCCCTAAATTTTGGAAGCAATTGTCTCTAATTGAAAATTTAGCCTTTTCTTTTGCTGTTTTCAATCATCCTTTTTTTTTTTTTTTGTCATTTGCATTTTTTTTTCTTGTCAACTTTGCACACATAAAGAAAAATTAAGTGCGCTCTTAAATTGCCTTATAGTTGAATCTGAATTACCGATTAAAATTGATTGCTGACGGGATGAAGCAAAGGGCGTCCACATACCAGGTAAAACGGGAACTATCAGGGATTATGAAGATTTTAATGAAAATGGGAATTTTGAAGAATCGGGGGGAAAATTTTCATGCTAGTTTGAAACACCGATGGGCAACTGTTACTGCATTTTTAACATGTTTCTTAGACTTCAGGAATCACTAAATTCCAATGTTTTTCAATCCAACGCTTGCTAAAATGGAAATTTGGGGGAGGGGGGAAAGGAAACGAGAAAAATAACAGCAGCACGAGTTTGGGAAACAACGCTGCTCTTGCAAAGGGGGTAAGTCCAAAAATTAACCCACGTTACTGAGGTCTTAAAACGTTTATAACTTGGACAATCTAAAAGGAGGAGGGGGAGGCTACTCAAAGGCTCCAGAATAAAATATTGAGAAACTGAATTAAAAGTTTTTTTTGAAGCTAGAAGTGGTTCAGGATTTCTCCTCTGCAAATTCGGAAAAATTTATGAGTCAAAAATGTTTAGGCTGTCTTTAATCATGTAAAAGTGGAAAGGGGTAGGTTTAAAAAAATAAAATCGGAAACTGGAGTCTTAAAAACACTAATTTAGGCAATCTTTGGTGAATTTTTGAGAGATGGTTTTGGTGTTTTAACTTGAAAATGTTTTATAGCTGATGTATTAAAAACTATTTGAGGCTATATTTAAATGACTTCAGAGAAAGGGAAATTGGGGACCTTTTTTTGAAAAGTGTTTTTAATTGAAGTCTTAAAACTTTTAGGCTGTCTTTATAGCCCAATCAATAAAGATTTCGTGTCACAAGTAATTTAGGGAAAGCTGAATTTTTGCAGGATGTTAGCACATAAAGTATACAGTTTAGTTTTCTCCCTACCCCCCTCCGAAACACTGCAAGAGCAGTACTATGATTATTCGTTTTTTGTGTCGCAACTAATTTAGGGAAAGCTGAATTTTTTGCAGGATGTTAGCACATAAAGGATACACTAAAAGGACACTAATTCCAGACCCCCACCCCATCCGAAACATTGCAAGAACAGCACTATGATTATTCGTTTTTTGTGTCGCAACTAATTTAGGGAAACTTGAGTTTTTGCAGGATGTTAGCACATAAAGTATGCACTAAAAGAACGCAAAGTCCTGACCCCCACCCCTCTTGCTTTTTTCCTCACCCCCAGTGGCGGATACACCCGACGGGCAACCGGTCATTTGCCCGGTGGGCCGGTCATGTTTCGGGCCGATCCGTTGCCCTGTCTACAAACAGTAAAATGTAAATAACACTAAGTAATTTCTCTAGCTTCAATCAATCTTCATGCATGGGCTCAAGCCCGCGGATGGAGGGTGCAAGGCCGTCGCTACGGGTGCCGTGGGGGTGCTACACCAGCCCAGTTTTTCAGAAATGGGGCCGCCAATTTCATTTTAGTAATGCAATAAAAAACAGAAAAACAAGGGCAAGTATTTAAAAGTTAAAATACTTTTTGTCCATTTTTCAAATTCATCTATGAATTGCAATTCTCATTTACTTTACTTAAGAATGGCAATTCACAATTGTTATGAATTATAGTTCATAACAATTGCGATAGAAGTGAAGAAAAGTATTTTTTCAACAAAGCTGTAACAGAAAATGCAATCTTAAAACACAATTTGGAGCATCCAAAATTCTGTATTATAAAGATTATTTAAGTAAAGACCTCCTAAATATGCGTTTCTAACATTGTTTTTGCGAAAAATAAAATATTCATTTTCTCTCACTCAATATCCCTCGAAGGGTTTAAACCCACGGTTAAAGACCCTTGAATTTAAAAAATGATTATATAAAAAACTATGACTCTCAAGGGCCGCCGATACACCGACATTTTCTACCATTTACCTCTCTTATTTTTTTAAAACGAAAAATATCATCCTAAAAATCAGAGTTATGTATATAGAAAAAAAAATTTTGAAAAAAAAAAATAGAACCGACTTCAAAATTGCTCTAAAAAGTGAAAAATAATTTTATTCTTTAAACACCATCGATAATACTTTTAAACATAATTTTTGAAGTTGGCGCAAAAACGATCGATAAAATCATTCACAGCCATAACTCAACTACAAGTATAAATTTAACCAGGTCCAGTTTCTTCACTGCCACATGCATTACGCATTGATGACATGATATTTGAGTAACGATAAAAATGTTTCGTTCCTAACTTTGGATGATTTTTTGATAAAAATATGAACAAAGCATGGTTACAATGGATTTTACTTTTTGTTTTTGCGAAAACTTCAAAAATTATGTTTAAAAGATTATCGATGGTGTTCAAAGAATAAAATTATTTTTCACATTTTAGAGCAATTTTGAAGTCGGTTCTATTTTTTTTTTTCAAAACTTTTTAGTGTAAATGTAGATATTTCAGTAAAAGTAAGAAGTTACCTTGTAAGAAGTTCGGCTCTATATCACTGTATTGCTTTAGAAAAGCCTTTATTCAAAATTATCATTACAATTACTATTAATGTTATATGGCACCGAACTTTTATAACAATGAGTTTTATACTGTCGCGTAGATGAAGATAGCGAAGACAATGTGAAAGCCAAATGAAGCTAATACTCGTTAGTCTCAACTCGAGATCTTTATTCAGAACCACGAATGAACGTTACATCTCCTTATATACAACTTGAGAAAGTGCTGGAACTTTCCAGACTTGAAAAGATACAGAAATTAATAGAACATTCGAGAAAATACGGGAAACAGTAGAAACGAAATTTTAGTAAAATTCACTGTGTCCTAGTCGGGATTTGAACCCGGGTCGCTCTTGTGGGAGGCGAGAATTCGACCACTGAGCCAACGTTATCCACGGATGAAAAGTGTGAACTTCGCTACTATATCATTTTAATCATTTAATAGGGAAATTGCATAAAATTTACTGTTTTTTGCCCATAACTTTTTTCTAAAGAACAAATACGGTCAAACAAAGTAATGGGACCTAAGTTGAGCCATCCGCTATCCTTTAAAAAAAGAATCATCAAAATCGGTTCACTAAGTGAGACGCTATGAGTGGACAAACAATAAAAAAACATACATACGGTATGAACTGATAACCGCCTCCTTTTTGAAGTCGGTTAAAAATACACAGGCCCCAGAAATATGGTTTAACTAGAAGAAAAATTAAAATGTAGCGAGAGAGATAAAATATTGAAATTAATAGTCACACCAGTAGTTCTAAGTGTTTGAACGTAAAAATCGTGTATGAATTAAAAATTGAAACAAAACTTTATCAAGAGGTGAAGAAGGAATGATATTTTAAATAAAATAGAGTGAAAAAAAGGACCAAAGATCGTTAAGGTTATTTAAGGTCACCAAAGCACCAGATCAGTTCAAGAAAAGTTTTTTTTTACCTGGGGCCGCAGATAGCTTGCATTTCAAGCAAATAAAAATACTAGGCTGGAAATTGAAAATTTTATTGTGGAAAATCTAAATGTAAATGATTTTGAAAGAGAACACTGTTGGAGGGTGTTTCATATTTTTTATCAATAAAATAAATAAAAGAAGATTGGGACGTAGCCAAAAGGGGGGAAGAGAGGGATCAAAAAGCAGTGTCGAAAAAATTTCGGTGGTCCCTTAAGTATCTCCTTCCCATAACCGTCTAAAATTACTTTTTTTTTTGAGCTTCAATCTCAAAAAAGAAAAAAAATTAAAAAAATAGGAAAACCCCCAAATCCCCACTTTGCCCATAACATCATGACAGAAGATTTTTTGACATGTTCCCAAAAATTGAAGTAAAACCTCAAATTTAAATCTAAAACACCACACACCAAGCAATTTTTGTAACTGGCCATAGTCCTTTCCCTATCGATCTACTTCGTTTCTCACTTTCAGATTCTGTATCATGTAAAAGTCCATGTCATGATGGCATGGACTAACAGGTACACCAGACCTTATATCTTCCATTGTCCATAACCTCATCTTTCCGCATTAAATATTACCCCTCTAATTTCTCTTTCTGAAGTTTTGGTTGTTTACCGGGTGAAAG